>NC_065517.1:7343320-7553546 GCF_006386435.1 Epinephelus moara | reverse complement strand
AGAGTTTGGGACGGAGTCTTTTACCCCCTGGAGTGTTACCGGAGTTTTTGGAGTGCTCAAATAAACTGGCCTTTTTCCCGAACGCTCCTCTGGTCTCCTGCTCGTGAGGGATTCATTACAATATCGTAACATGGTTTAGATTTCTAAATAAATATTCACCTCGTCGCTAGATAGACCTACTCCTGCAAAACTCGTGCGCAAGGCTTTTTGTCCCTACGAGGCCACCGTCATTTACCCGACGGGAGGGGTGAGCAAGTGAGCCCTGCAATCTAGAATTTGACCACTGATGTCACTGTTTTCAACCCATTTTACTCACTGGCCCTTTAATTGTGTTTGTGTGCAGTTTTTACCTGGCAGTCCGAAAGGAGGCCAACTCACATCTGGTGGATGGGACAGGCCACAGACCCCACTACAGCCTGCGTACTCTGTGCAGGGCACTGAAGTACGTGGCCGCAAACCCCTGTCTCAGCGTGCAGCGATCACTCTACGAGGTAGGAGGCAGGACTGAAATCATCTCTTAAATGTGTCAGTCAATTCACTAAAATCCAAAAAGGAAAAATAATTTTTTTATTTACTCGCAGTGATGTCAGACATGCCAGCAGTTTTGGCTCAGTGACACTTTTTGTTTTAGCTAGGGGTTGATATTTTTGGATGCTGAAGGAAGTCCAGATCATTTCAGTGTTTTGGAGTTTGTAGTTTGCATCCCCATCACCTGCATGTATTCCATGTTGACAGTCTCTCTGATTGATGGTTGCAGGGTTTCTGTCTGAGCTTCCTGACTCAGCTGGACAGAAGTTCCCACCCTCTGGTACAGAAACTGGTGTGTCAGCACATCCTGACAGGAAATGCCAAGTGTCTCAAACAAGTAAGACGCTCTAAGAACTACCTCCTTCCTTTTAAATTTTTTCATGGTTAATTTTGAATGTGTGCCAATGGATGTGTAGATATTCTGCATTTAAACTTAAAACACACCTGACTGTTAAATACAGCAGTTAGTGGATGTTTCGCCGAATGCCATGTCTGTACTCAAGGTGGCTGAGTAAAAAAGGGAGATGAGCAGCAGCTATGCTGGCGTTTTATAATGTTTGGTTACTACCTCCTGATTGGGCGGCGACTCCCCTCGACGGGGTTAACCAATAGCAAAGACTGTTAGACGTCACAGCATGGAACCAGTAACAATAAGTGCAAATTCTCAAGTAGCTTACTGTATTTACCTCAGCTGCAGAGAGATGCTGACCCTGTGTGTTTCTTTTGCCTATATTAAGCTGCAGTTCAGACCAAAGATGTGCAACAAGACAAAACCATTTTACGCTGCAGTGGTATGAACTGGCCACTCTCAGCTCAACTCAAGCTGCTAATGGTGTCACCTGTGACTCAGCTTGACAAGTTGCCACTGGCTGGTTTTAGAATATAAAACACATCATCTGTTTCAACAGCCAATCAGCTTGTAGTGAGGTCCACTGGTCAAGTTAGTTACAATCTTTCAGCAGATCGACTTGGCAGAGTTTTGGATGGAGGAAAGAGAGGGTCGCCTCCTCAATTTGTTTGAGTCATGTCTGTGTGGATCAAGCTTTAACATTTACAAGGATGACATGACTGTTGTTCATGATGCTGAATTTATTGTCACATGCCTGTCACAGGTATTCACACTGTTTTTTACCTGGCCTTTATTAGCAACCCAACTGTGTTTGTTTGTGCTATTATTATAGACCTTATTTACTTGACTAAAGGGTTAAAAAGAAACCTGTTACTGTTTGGGGTTTGACTGGCACAGGTTTTTGGATTCCTTAGAAACAGCACTTCAGTACCACGGAAACTTTTAGATAAATAGCTGCATTTTAAATGTTGCTGTGTTTGTACACTAGAATATTTTTGGACAATTAAAAAAGCCTTTTGTTATGTTTCCTGCAGCCCATCCCGGCGCCCTCAGGCCGGCCCTGTGTGGAAGTGGAGGGCTACTGGGTGTCCCAGGGGGAGATGGAGCCAGCTCTGGACCCCAGCTACATTCTCACCCCATCAGTCAAACTCAACCTCCGCGACCTTGCCAGAGTGGTATCTGCAGGGTAGGAAAACTGTCCCCAGCCCCCCCCCACTACGATTTCCCCTCAAATCAATTGATTCATCTCCAAATGTCCAGATGTTTATTTTGTCAGAGTTAACTCTGGCCCTTTAGGAAAGATTGCATCAGGACAAAATGAGGTTGGACTGAATTCCCCTGCAGTCAGTGATGTGCCGGGCAGGAAGCGATCAGCTTTTATGCCCCCGTGTGGCTTTTGTTAAGGACAGCTGAACTCCTAACCAAATACTGGTGAAGGTTTTTGGAGCATAACTAAGTAGGGTTGAGCGACATGCTGAAAATTTCTAACTGGCCACCATCAGCCCCATTCTCCACCTCAACAACTAGTTTCAGCTGGGAGATGTGTTATTTGATGTGTTCTTTGGAGGCAGGTCATTAAATTATAAAAATTAAATTACAAAAACTGCCCCAAAAAACAACCGCTGAGAAAAACTGCTGGGAAACCAACAAGAAAACAGGCTCTGCAAAATCAGGCTGCATATGCACCAACCTCAGAAAACACGAAAGATCTTAATCTAGATCTAGATCTTAAGGTTGGCATATTTCATACTGAAAGATACGATACCATTTTTGTTGAAAAGCCTGGCTTTTAGGATTTGTTTTCATTAAAAAATAATGTTTACTAAAAAAAGACGTGTAAGCATATTTTAATGATTATCTTAACAACACTCCTTGTGTTCACAACAACACTCCTTTTGGCCAGGATAAATGTAACTTGAAATTTTTATGGCTACCTGCGATATACTCAACCAAACCCTGATAGCCAATATATTCATTCAGTCACCCAACCCTATTACTGAGGTCCAACATTAATGCTGGGTGAGAAGGGCTAGCTCACAGTTGGTGTTCCTGTTCATTCCAAAGGTGTTAAATGGGAGCTGACAAAATATCATTGCATGGTGCATCACTAATGGGTCCAAAACATGCAAAGTAGTCTGAGACCACATGTACACAAAAGTATGTTGACATGCCATATACTGCACTAAATTTACATTGTTGTATACACATCTTGTAGTTTGTTACTCAGCAGAGGAGCATGAAAAGCATTAGTCAAAATGACTGATCTGAAACCTGAAGAAAATATCAGTCAAAAACAAACATTTCTTCAGTTAAAGCTCCATAGCTTGATTGTGTTGTTAATATGAGGTGTTAATGTAACAATATTGATAGTGCAGATTCAAGGCATGAATTATTTACTCAGTATATGTAATCATCTTGTCATAAACAGTAACGGGAGAAATGTGGAATGTTGATACAGCCATCGCCTGTCATGTATGAAGACAATAAACGACGGGTGTTCTGTTTTAATATTGTCAACAATGGCTGCTGTATGACTCAGCTGTCCCTCCTCACCACTCAGCAGCCCTTTAGGTTTATTTGGCACAACATCACTCTACATGGAGTTCATGATGAGTTTGCCCTCCCATCACTCTCTCCTTCTTAATGTTTCGGCCTCACAGGACTCACCCAGTGCTGATCCAGGGTGAGACGTCCGTGGGGAAGACCAGCTTGATCCGCTGGCTGGCTGCAGCCACAGGGAACCAGTGTGTGAGAATCAACAACCATGAGCACACTGACATCCAGGAGTACATCGGCTGCTACTCATCAGACGACAGGGGCAAGCTGGTGTTCAAAGAGGGTACGAATACTCTTGCTAAACCCTTCTTGAAAAACAATGAGGTTCACATTTATTAGGCCATTGTACATTATCTGAAATGTCTACATCTCAGTGAAATGTGATTTAGGTCAAATCAAAGCAGCATCCAGAGTAACAACCAGAATATTTAAACTGAAGAAGAAAAACTTTTTTTTAATCCCTGGCACAGCAACAAAGCTTAGAAATTAAATTTTTGATCATTATTTAGAAAAAACTATTTGATTGAACTCTTAGCCACCCCTTCAGCGTAGAGCATAGATCGGGCCCAAAAAATCCAGCCCAACCCCACCCGAGCCCGTGCGTTTTCTGTCCAAGCCCAGCCCGGCCTGTCCCTTCAACTGTTATTATGAGCCTGAGCCCGGTTTAAACCCGACATTTTTTTTAAGGATACGAACGTGGACATTGAAGGCTGAAGGACGAAGCCGACACACACGTTGTCATCGTTGACAACTCACATGTGCGCGGCCAGTGGCGCCATGAAGGGGGGGCCCCCCCAGGTGTGATAAGTAGTTGGTTCCATAGTCTAGGTCTATTATGAGGAACCGGATCGGGTTCGGGCTCGGGCAGAGAATCTAAGCTCTACTTAATGTCAATTGCTTGTCTATCTGCTGCAGGCGTTCTGATAGACGCCATGAGGAAAGGCTACTGGATCATCCTGGATGAGCTTAACCTCGCCCCCACTGATGTCCTGGAGGCTCTCAACAGACTACTCGATGACAACAGGGAGCTCTTTGTGGCTGAGACACAGGAAGTCATCAAGGCTCACCCCAGATTCTTGCTGTTTGCTACCCAGAATCCCCCTGGTCTCTACGGCGGTAGAAAGGTATACAGTTCATTGAGTCTGAGAGAGATTTTTCTGATGGCATGGTTGCAGTGAGGTTACTTTTAGATTAAGAAGGTAGGAAAACGAATGCACCTATTTAGATAAAATTCATCAATCAACTTTAGGTAATGTGTGTTTTTGTATTTGTTGAAAGCATTTTTTAGTGAAAGGGGAAATAACATAGGTATGAGGGGTTACAGTGGGACTTGTCACGCCCACCCCATTAACTTCAGTAGAAGTGGCACCAAAGTCTGGCTCCAATCCAAAATTCAAATGCTGTCCCTGATGTAATGCCCCTTCCTTCTTTTATAGTTTCCTTGCATAGAACAAGGAAAGGTCTTTGGCTAAACAAAAACTGAACATGATAAGCTTCATAAAGGTCATGGTAATGTTGTCTTGAGTTACATTTGATCTATTATCTAGGTGAAACTGATAAACATACTCCACTACTACCTGTCAAACTAAATGTAAAAACAAGTTGAGTAATCTTTACCGACTGATCTCCAGGTGCTCTCCAGGGCTTTCAGGAACCGTTTTGTGGAGCTGCACTTTGATGAGCTGCCCAGTGGAGAGCTGGAGACCATCCTCCACCAGAGGTGCAGCCTGCCTCCATCCTACTGCACCAAGCTGGTCAAGGTCATGCAAGACCTTCAGGTAACTGTAATGTTGTATGTTGTTGTAGTACTTTCTTTGTATCCTGCATATCTCTTAGTATTACCCACTTGTTTTGGGTGAGCCTAACTTCCTGTGTGTATTGTGTTTTCCCACCATCAGTCCTTGCGCAGGGGATCTTCTGTATTTGCGGGGAAACACGGCTTCATCACCCTCAGAGATCTCTTCCGCTGGGCAGATCGCTACAGGCTGGAAGAGCAGACAGACGCCTCTCAGGACTGGCAGCAGCATTTGGCTGATGATGGTGAGGCTCAACAGATGTGTCTGTTAAGTCACCAAGTGACACCTGTGTTGCATTGAAACTTAAGATAACGCCATGGTTGTCTTCATCAGGGTACATGCTGCTGGCAGGCCGTGTGAGGAAGCCAGAGGAAGAGGCCACCATCCTATCCATCCTGGAGAAGCACTTCAAGAGGACGGTGAACCCTGAAAACCTGTTTTCTCAGAAACAGGTCACCAGCCAGTTCAGTGAGTGGAACATAATAACACTTGACTACCACATACTGATCCAGGGTCACCTCACTCTGTTGCATTGCATTGCAATAACAGCTCGAGTTGATGTCCTGGAATACTCTAAGTTTGGTGAAATAATGCAGGGGTTTTTTAAAGTCACAGCACCGATGATAGCTGTGGCTGGAACCATTTTGTTTTAGAGTTGTCCTTCCATTCGTCTAACCCATTCTCGTAAGCAAGATCGCCTCAAGGGAATTTCTCCAAATTTGGCATAAACGTACAAGAATGAACTGATTAGATTTTGGTGGTCAAGACCACTAAGACCTTGTCTGTCTTATTCTGGTGAACGCAATATCTTAAAAACTGGGAATATCTTTGAATTTGGCGCAAATATCCACTTGGATTTAATGATGAACTTATTATATTTTGGTGATCAAAGGTCAAGGTCACTGTGACCTCAAAAACACAAATGTCTAATAGGATAAAACAATCTTGTGATGACACTTTATTTCCAAAAGGTCGAAGGTCAGCTCCACTGTAACATCATAATGTTCAGCACTTTTCTAGCCATTATTCAACATCCTATCTTAGGAACAGAAAGGAAGACATTTGGTTAGATACTGAATTGGTGACACTAATCTTGGGTGTCCACCTTGAAACTGTGCTGATTGTTCAATCTTCTGTGCTGCTGGGTTGAAGATGTGTGTGAAGCATCCACATTTTAGAATATGTAGTTTCTTTGCAGCAATTTCCATATTTGAAGCATTGTCTGCTGTCATTGCTGCATATGAGTCTGGTTAGACATGGATGTAAACTGCAACTGCAACTTGACTGGTTTGTAAATTGGTAATTCTATTTTCTTCTGAATTAACTGTTGTAGTTTTCAAATCCAAAGTGGCTCTACTGAGTTATTTTAATCGGGGCAAAATATCTACCTCATGGTTTTAAATTGAGGGAACGATGACCGATGATAGCGATGACCATATGGCATTCACAACATGCACAGCACAATGCAGAATCAACATTTGAACGCATTATCATGTCATCTTGATGCTCTGATTGGTAGGTCCCTTCATCGACAGCATCGCTGGAGTCCCAGAAGAGTTTCGCCATGTGGTGTGGACACACGGCATGAGAAGACTAGCTGTGCTGGTAGGAAGGGCGCTTCGATTTGGGGAGTCTGTCCTGCTTGTAGGAGACACTGGGTAAGATTCAAATCTGCCAGACAGATCATTCTGACTTTAAGATTAGAGGAAAATGGACAAGGTGATTTTGACAGCTTCGTCTCACAGACGTTTAGACTTTTGAACTCTTGAGCTCATCACTTGACACCATCACTTCACGATAAGGGTGCGTGCACATGCTGAATTTGTTGCGCCCTGCTGCGGCACACAAGCTTTTCTAAATGCCTGTTTGTCAGGGCACGAGAGCTGCACACTGAGATAAACAAAGTTCAACTTTTGGAACATTGATGAGGGACAACCAGTCACAGCTGGTAGATATCTTCCCTTTCTTCCGCAAAGATCAGTCTATGATAAATATGGAAGACTTGTTGATCATTTTAGTACAGTGATACAGTACCAACAGATTTACACCTGTACCATGGACAAGGTTTTAGGACTCATACAAACTTGAAAAACAACACCTGGAAGATCAGCTCTGAACTTGGGATTTCTGGTAAAAAGGCTATGATGCAGTGCTTCTGTGCCGATCATAGGTGGCACAAGAGTGGCACCCAACCTCATATTTTTCAGGTAGTCAAAGATACAGTATGTGTTCCAGCCCATATAATGTCATTTTATAAATGTATAAATTCTGTCATTACTTGACTTACTGTCTCTAACTGTTGACACCTCTGTATTCATTTGTATATCATTGTGTTTGTCTTTAGTTTATTAATTTGCAGTTACTGTCAGGCTCGGGCAGAGAATCTAAGCTCTACTTAATGTCAATTGCTTGTCTAATAATAAAGAACTTAAAACTTAAATAACCTGAAACTTAAAGCCAAGAAAGCAGCATTGCTGTAGGAATGGCAATAATGGTTAGCCCACCTCTTTTGTCCAGACTTAAATATCCGGACAACTACCTGACAGATTTAGGTCATATTTTGTATATTTGTACATGCATGGTTCTTACACGAGGATTTGTTAGAACTATGATCATCCACTGACCTTCCCCTAGCACCTCCATGAAGTCATACCAAATGACCAAATACCTGTGAATCCAAAAACCTTCCCAGCAGCCTCGGCTGTAATTTTTTGCACATCAGCAAATGTTGTCATGCTTATATGCTAAACCTGAACATAGTTAATATTTTTACATTAGCATTGTGATTGTTAGCATGTAAATACACTGATCTAAGCATTTAACTTAGGTTTCACCTGGACAACCTGCAGCATGTGCTGTTATTGAATCATACTAAGCTTTTTTTCCTGCTCTCTCACCAGCTGTGGGAAAACTACAATCTGCCAGCTGTTTGCTGCTTTGACCGGACAGAAGTTTTTCTCTGTCAACTGTCACCTCCACATGGAGACATCTGACTTTCTGGGAGGCCTGCGACCCGTCAGACACACACATCAGGTACTAATGAGAAATTGTAAAAACTGTAGGCAAAAGAGAAAGTTAGAGGGGTTTTTTTTTTTTAAGTGAGCAAGATGCATAACTAAATCAAAGATGACATCAGCCATCCTGTTATTCCTGAAACATATTTTCATGTTAGTGAAAAATAATGTCAGTTTTGTATAGATAAATCATTTGAGTATTATGTATGTATCATGTATGTATACTCTCTATCTGGGAGCAGTAGCAACGTCACCCAAACACCCTTGCTGTGTGTGTGTGTGTGTGTGTGTGTGTGTGTGTGTGTGTGTGTGTGTGTGTGTGTGTGTGTGCGTGCGTGTGTGCGCGTGCGTGCGTGCGTGCGTGTGTGTGTGTAGACTGATGGTGAGGACAGCAGGCTGTTTCAGTGGCATGATGGTCCCTTGGTGCTGGCCATGAAGGAGGGAGGAGTGTTTCTCATGGATGAGATCTCCCTTGCAGATGACTCAGTGCTGGAGAGACTCAACAGGTACACACTCACAGACACACATTTTTTAGCACATTTGCATATGAGAAAATCCTAACAGAGTTAACATTTCATAAACGTATTAAAATATTTAAGTGCAGATGTAAGGCTTTCTCAGGACACAGGGATTTTTTTTAACTTTCTCTCTACCCCGGACTGCATTTCCGACCACAAAATACACGTATTGGATTCTAATGTTATAACCTTTACTTATTCAGGTCATCTCCTCTTGATCAAGATCCCTTTTGAAACACACAGTCACACTGCTCTGAGAGAGCCATGCTCTGCTGAACAGTACTTTAGATTTAGAGCAGAGATGTGTTATACAGCTTTAGTAGAAGACATTTCTAAACAGAAGTGATAATGTGTAGTTGTTTTCTTGTAGCTAGTGAGGACCAGTCTACAGTTTGATATATTACACAGTGGGATATTTCTCTCCTATGATGAAACACAGGGCACAGGGTTGTGTTAAGGTAGAGCAAGCAGGATGAGAATAAGGAATATGTTCACAGTCATACATCTCAGACGTGATGGTCGATTGGCCCTCATAAAAAATACCTGCTTCAGTCTAGTAAAAGAAACACATTTGTATCTTTACATTCTGTGAGCCAGTTGTTCAGAATGAGGTTTATAAGTCAGAGAGCTGTCTACCCAAAATCCCAGATATTTACAAATTCACTTTGAGTATCATTATGTGTATGTGTGGCAGGAAGATGAAGTATGAGTTCTTGAGATTAAAACACACTTTGTCAAGTTTGAGGTTCTGCAGAGATGTCTGAAATCTGAGGTGGAGAAGAGCCATATGTATATAAGATAGTATCATCTGCATAAAAGTGGATATTATAAGTCTTGTGCTAGAGTAAAAGTGTCGTTAAATTTAAGCATGGAACCTTGAGGATTCCTCTTTGTTATTAAAAGGGAGATTTATGTGAGGCCATCAATACAGATTACCTGTGTTCATCTGTCAGACAAATATGCGTATGTTAACATTTTGCCTACAGAAATATGCATTTGCTTCAACTTGACATTTCATGCCACAAAACAAACCTTCTCTGCCCTTTTTTAAGTTTTCAGTGCACGTCTTGATGAAAGTTACTACGACATATCTGCAAAGGATTGCACTTTTACAACATTTAATGTATTTTGAGCCACAAAATCCAACATAAACATGACAAGTTGCTCTTTTTACAACCACGTACAGGTGAATAACAGTGTGTTGTGTTTTTGTCAGTGTTCTAGAGACAGAGAAGTCCCTTGTGCTGGCAGAGAAGGGCAGCGGGGACAATGACGACGTGGAGCTGATCAGAGCAGCTGCAGGATTCCGTCTGGTTGCCACCATGAATCCTGGAGGAGACTTTGGCAAGAAGGAGGTAGATTAATAAAGAGGATGTTTCCTCTGTGTTGTCTGTGGATCTTACTGTACGTTCACACCAACAGCAACCAGAGCTTCCAAAACAGCGGAAGTCATTCATTTTCAATGAGAGCCGGCGACTCGGGCGACTTGGGCGACCTGGTCGTCAGCCGCGCGTCTTGGGCGACCAAAGCGAATGGAGTGGTCCAGAGGGGAGTTAAAACTCGTTTAACTTAATGAGCTTTGACGCGGTTCGGCGGCAACCATCAGAATGCTAATGTGCTTCGATGAAGCGGGTCCTAGAGAACAAGCCATGTAATATTGGTTCCTACAGCACACTTGTTCCAACAGTGAATATCAAGAAGTTGATTACTTGTGTTTGCGCCCACTCAGTCCTTTTATAATGTGTCACTGTTCGGTTACAGAGACCAAAATAAAAAGAATGAGGCTTGGGACCGCGTCGCGGAGGTAGTTAGTTGGTCTGTCAGTGTGTAATGTTAGTAATAGAGGAGAGAATTGCAGGCTAATGTTGCGACATAGCATGCAAGTCTTCCTAGCTTGGTTTGAATGGGATGACATACATTTTCTGTTTTCACTGACCAAACATAACTTTCTGTAGGCCAACTATGAGCTTTTTGACTGGACAACAGCAAGCAGCAACTACGCTTTGCGGCTCCTTTAAATTGACAAGCACGATCGAACGTTCAATGATTCACGTGATGAGTGACTACAGCGACCAAAGCTGCCACAAATATTTTTGACAGTCGTGCTTCTTGCGACAGACTTTGCCTCTTTGGAAGCTTCTGGTTTGAACGTACCGTTAGGATGAAGCTTACAAAAACAGCTTCATAAGTGACGCAATTGGGAGAAATTTTCCTCGAGGGCTTTCTACCAGAAAGGGATCTCTTGGTTAAGGGTTAGGAAAAAAGTTGTGGTTTTGGTTAAAATGTATAGATTTCTGTCAGATGGGACTTTCTCGGAGGAAGCCTACAAGAAAAAGTTCTCCCATGTGCACAAGTGACCAAAGTCTGACTTGATGACTTTTTCAAAAAGACTGTTGTATTTATTTGTAACCCGTAATGTGCTTTTTAAAATGTATGAATGTGTTTGAAGAGTCACCAACCAGAACTGTGTGTAGGTAGAGTCTGACTTTTGTGCTTGTGTTTGTTTGGACAGCTCTCGCCTGCCCTCAGGAACCGTTTCACAGAGATCTGGTGTCCTCAGAGCAACAGCCGCAGTGACCTGGTTCAGATCATCCAGCACAACCTGCGCTCAGGCCTGTCGCTCGATGGTAAACTAGCTCAGAGACTAATGCTGGAAAACATTTTAATGACAGTTGTTCAGATAGATGTCCTGATTAAAACTTACACTTTAAACTTAAAACAAACTGACTTTTTCATGTTACACAATAAATATCTTTTGTTTGGTTGCTGGGCAGATTGGGTACACTGTTTTGAGATACTTTGACCCCTGGTAACTTGTACATAACCAGTATTACATAATCGTTACATGATGATTATTGATACTTTAGAGTCATAATTATTTCATGTAAAAATAACTGATAAGCTGTAAGTACTGTAAGTAAAACTCTAATAAAGTGACATGGTTTGTTTGGTCTCAAACGCAGGAGGCGATATCGCAGAGCTGATGCTTGACTTCATCGAGTGGCTGACCCAGCAGGACTTCGGCCGCCGCTGCATCCTGAGCGTCAGAGACATCCTGTCTTGGGTTAACTTCCTCAATGCTGTTTGCGAGCGGGACGAAGATGGCTTCATGACCATGGGAGCCCTGGAAGATGAAGAAGAAGCAGAGTGGGACCTCAGACTGGACACTGTCACCGCCTTTATCCACGCTGCATGTCTGGTCTACATAGACGGCATTGGCTCCGGTAAGCTGACGTCTTCTTTCAAGTTCACTAAGAATTTGTCTCCTAAGGGAGGCGTTTAAGTAATGTGATCTGAGCCTCCCTTTTCTTGCAGGAACCACAGTGTCCTGTGCAGACAGTGCACTCCTGGCACGCAGGCTGTGCTTGGGCTACCTGCAACAGCGCCTGAGCAAGATGACCGAGTTGGATCAGGAAATGCTGGACGCCCTGAGAGTCTATGACAGCAGCCTGCCGCGGGAACCCCAGTGGGGCGAAGACTTCTTCGGCATTGACCCTTTCTACATTGCTTTAGGTATGAACCTCATTGATTTCTAACAGATTTACAAGATGGTGAATTCATATCCTATATAATCTACTTCTCGTGTTTTTGTTCAAATGCTTTATTTGATCCAATACCTTTCATGGAGCTGCATCCTCTGCTGTATGCCCAGCCACATTTGCCTTTAAAATGTTTTCACAATTTTAATGAAATATGCAAAACTCAGTGTTGCAAACCTTTGAGTTTTTTTGACACAGAGGGACTAAACTGTTCTTTGAGACTTCATTGTCAAAAAACAGTTAACATTTTTTTTTTATCACTGTACTTGATGATAATAATTCTCCAACATATGTTTAATATGGTGCACCAACCTTCGGTGGGATCCAGATAAATCTTGCCAAATTTCCAACACCATTTTCCTTTTATGTCCTTCAATATGGTGGCATGATCAACACATTTTTGAATATTTATTCATAATATTTCAGCTACAAGTATGATGTTATTACAGATCAAAATAACAAACACTCACAATAAGTCAATTGTGGTGAATTTCCATTTATGGGATAATTATGAATATTGTGTCCAGCAGCACCCACAGAGACTGCTGGGCAACAACAGTACTGTTAAAGAGACTCTGCAAAGATAGGCTACATATACACCACTGTCAAAAAAAGCAAAGAATCTTAATCACTGGCATATTTCATATCAAAACATATGATACCATTTCAAGTAGTTAAAAAGCCTGGCTTTTTAAAATAGTTTGTTTTTCACTCCAAAAGATGTGTGTCCCATCTGTGATGCAATAAAAAAGTTAAAGGAGCTGTATGTAAGAAATCTAAATCAAATAGTCGTAAAATCCTCCTAATATGTCACAGAGACTAAAGAATAATGTTCATGTAACATACTGATCTCACCGACAACAATAGTACAGCCAGAATATTCCCATTTAAAAAACATTTTTATAGTTCACAAATCATGTTTATGTTTTGAATTTGTGTTTTGGCCTGTTGCGCCACCCACCGCCGTCTACCAGTCACGCAGTCAGTAGAGTCTCAACATCAGTTACAGTTATGACTGAGCTCCAGCAGCACGGCAAGCAGCATTGGCAGTGTCCCGGTACATAGCATTAGCAGCCGGCTCCTACTTAACAAACCTGTTGTTAAATCATTTGTCATATTTAGCGATGCTCTTGGCTTCCCTGTCACCCCAAGTTAGTGCCCATTTGGTTCTGAGTTGTGTTGGCCCCTTGGGTCCCACTATACCTGCTTGCATGTCCTGCTCAATAAATTAATAGTTAAACATTTTGGTAAAAATACTTGTGTTCTTGCAAAGAGTTAAATGAGAAGATCAATATCAATCTCATGTCTGTGTATTAGGTAACTTGTGGTATGCTTTAAAAAAAGTTTTTCAGCCCAATATCCGAGCATGTTGATATCAAAAAGTGAAACTATATTAAAAGAAAAATAAAGACCTGGTTATTGCAAACTTCTCCATTCAAATGGGTCAATCGTCTCTATGTCCACCCAGGGCCTCAGACTGAGAGCCGTAACCTGTCCGACTACGCCATGAAAGCGGGCACTACAGCGGTGAACGCCCAGAGGCTTCTGCGGGCACTAAAGCTGCAGCGCCCTGTGCTGCTGGAAGGCTCACCTGGTGTTGGGAAGACCAGTCTGGTGGCAGCACTGGCAAAAGCTTCTGGGAACCATCTGGTCAGAATCAACCTGTCAGAGCAAACGGTGAGCCTTTTTATGTGAATAATGCTTTATGTGAATGTGCTCCTGATTGAATTTAAAACAGTACCTGGCTATGATGCTGATTGTGTGTACTCTTGGCAGGATGTGACTGATTTGTTTGGAACAGATCTCCCTGTGGAGGGAGGAAAGGGAGGAGAGTTTGCATGGCGCGATGGCCCCCTGTTGGCTGCTTTGAAGGCAGGCCACTGGGTGGTTTTGGACGAGGTAAGGACCACTTTTCAGACAGTTTACAGTTATGTACACCAGCTTTTATGGCTCGAAGCTTGTTTTGGTTGCAGACCTCCTTAAAACAAATTGTAATTGGATGATGTTGGTATAATCTGTGACATTAAACGGACTTGCCGTGTTTCTGGTGTTGACAGTTGAACCTGGCCTCTCAGTCGGTGTTGGAGGGTCTGAACGCCTGCTTTGATCACAGAGCAGAGATCTATATTCCTGAACTGGGGATGAGCTTCCAGGTTCAGCAGGAGAAGACAAAGATCTTTGGCTGCCAGAACCCCTTCACTCAAGGTGGCGGGCGTAAGGGACTGCCCAAATCTTTCCTCAACAGATTCACTCAGGTAAGAGAGAGTGGAGATGATTATACAGTCTTTTATATACTTTATGTTGTTTAATATTTTTTCACAAAAAATATGTTTTTGGCTATAACTCAAGAATTCATAAGCTAATTATGACAAAACTTAACACAAATGTCTAATAGGATACAGTAATGACATGATGACATTTTATATCCAAAAGGTCAAAGGTCAATTCAATGTGACGACATAATGTGGTGCATAAAACACTTTTCTGGCCATTACTCAACATCATCTCTCAGAAACAGAAGGGGAAATATTTGGTCAGATACTTAATTGGTCACACTAAGCTGTCGAATTAAGCATGGAGCCGACACTGTAACACTGAAGAAATATTATCATATTTTTGGAAAAATGAGACGGTGATTCCAAAGAGGAGCTGCCAGAGGGGTCTACAAAATGTGCTTGAAGGATATATTCAGGATGTCAAACTCACTCAGCAGCAAAAGCAGGTTAAAAAAGATAGTTAGGGGCTAAAGCCGAACTATAGGCTACAGATCACAGTGTAAAAGTGAACCACCACAACACTGGTGATCACCACAGAAGACAATGACTATAAAGGGAAACTTTGCCAATATTCAACCAGCTGTGTGGCATCGCAGTGTGTGCAGATGAACAGTGTTTGGCTTCGGCCCCATGCCATTAAGAGTATTCCAAAGAAGCAAGTAACCCTTAAGTAAGGGTCAATGCAATTTTGAGTTTGTGGTCTGATCTTCAGAATGATTGCAAAGCCTGTTGTGGTCTATGTTTTGTACAACTGTGAAAAAATGGATGAGAAATTCAAGTCAAACGTTCACAATGGCTGACAGACAACCCTGGGGTTTTTAAATGACTCTGAATATCATATCACAAGCGCAAAACCTTGAGCCCATAGACTGTGTCACAGTGGTTTCTCTTTTGCACCATTGCTACTGTCGACCTCCCCAACTCCCTGAAAAGAGAACTGAAAAGAGAAAACACTAGAATCTTGTCACTGAGCAAAGTAATTACTTTCATGAAATCTGACTTCCTCCTGTGTTCTCAGGTGTTTGTGGACCAGCTCACGAGCAAAGACATGGAGTTCATAGGAGACTCAATTTTCTCCAGTATTGATAAGGAAATCATTGCTAAAATGGTGGAATTCAGTAACCGGGTAAGTTTCTCTTTCTTCAATCTGGTATGACTGCTGAATGAGAGCCTGACGCTGCTGTGCCAAATGAAGATACAACCTGTTAGCAAGTCTAGCATTAGGCAGTGCTTCACATGTTCAGTGAGTCGAAAGACATTTAAAAGTTTTTTTTCTGCCTCCAACAGCTTGTCCAGGAGGTGTGTGTGGAGCGGCAGTGGGGTCAGAAAGGAAGTCCCTGGGAGTTCAACCTGCGGGACATGTTCCGCTGGTGTCAGCTGATGCAGGCTGACCAGTCCCCAGGATTTTTCAACCCAGGCCAACATGTAGCCCTGGTGTACGCTGACAGGATGAGAACGGAGGCTGACAAGGCTCAGGTATACTGTGTTCCCCAACTTTGCTTTTACTTGAGGGTCCACAAGGAACTTTATCAATATGTCAATGAATGAAATCAATTAAAGTTGAATCAGTCTGTTAAAGTTTAATTAGGTTTTCAAGGAATCGTATTCAAAGGATTGATGTCTGTTGTACTGTGTAGTGTAACTAAGGTTTTTTCAACTTGGACCCTAGTTTCCCACGTTTTTTGTGTTTAAGTGACTAAAAGGAACAACATTTATTTAAATTGATTCAGTATTGAGCAAGACCACTGCAGCCAGCAGCAGCAAAACAGGCTGCAATGTAACCACTCTGTTAATTTACATCCACTAATAGTGCTTGGTTTTGTCTCTGACAGGCTCAGATTGTTATTCCAAATGTCAGACAGTTCATGGGAAGGATCCCTACAGAAATGGACCTTTTTGTTAAAGGATAAGATTGTATTTGTTAAACTAGAAACAGCCCCAGAATCACAGTCGCCAAAGCCACCAGACATTTAAAGAAACATTAATTTTACCATTGTAAATCATTCAGAGTCAAAAGAAGCAAACTAAAACCCACAAAACCATCTTAGTTCAAACAATCAGCAACAATCAGTTCGAACAGCTTGTGTGGATATCCTTGAAGGGCAGAGTTGTACAACAATAAGTCTGCTCAGTACCTAATATTTATAATAACAGAGTCTCAGAGTGTCTCAAAAACTGCCTCTGTTGGGGAGGGCAAAGGCATGTCCAACACTCCTGAGCCTGTGTTGCTGAATTGTGCTCGCTGAGGAATAAGTTACCCTTGTATATGAAAAAACTGAAAACAAAGACCACAATCAGAAGACTAGCAAGGCGCTATACAAGTTCAGTCCATTTACCATTTACGCAACCACTCATTAGTGGACTCACACAAAGAGAAAAAATGACGGCCCTTTTGTGGTGTTCTTGCTATTATGTGCCTGTATTTGTGCACATATTGAACATATAAAATACTCTCACTTGTCTGCATTCAATGGCCAGCCTCAGTTTTCTTTAGGATGTTACATACCTGTTTGGAAAGCCTTTTTTCTGCTGTTCAGTCTGTGAACCCCCTCTTGTCCCCACACAGGTTCTGTCCGTATTCAGGAAAGTGTTTGGGGAGGACTTTGAGCCTTACAGCGGCTCCAGACAGTTTCACATTACTCCACTCAACCTACAGGTTTGTCAAAACAACCAAACCTATCTGTTTTTTTAGCAGCAAATGTTTTAAATAGTTCAGACAAAGTTAAGGATCTCTTCTCCCATGGATTGCGCTTGTAGGTGGGCTTCTCCGTCCTGCAGCGCAGTGGCGGAGCCCCTGTGGCCCTGGATCCCCCACTGTCCATCACACACCAGGCACTGCGACCCCTGGAATCCTTGATGAAGTGTGTGGAGATGGGCTGGATGACCATACTGGTCGGCCCCACAGCTAGCGGAAAGACCAGCCTGGTGAGACTGCTGGCTCTGCTGACAGGACACCGGCTCAGGGTCATGGCCATGAACAGCGCCATGGACACCACCGAGCTGCTGGGAGGCTTTGAACAGGTAACCAGGAACTCAGGGTTCTTATTTTGCCTCTTTCGTTGTTTGGAAACATCAGTCTACATCACTCTGCACTCTTTTCTCCATTCCAGGTTGACATCATGCGGCCATGGCAACAAGTCCTGGAGAGTGTGGACTACATAGTTGCCATGGTAATAAGGCGAGGCCTGATGTCGCTGGATGTCGGCATCCAGGACACAGAGTTCCTGTTGCAGACATGGGGTCTGTTCTGCCACTGGCTGAAGGAGGAAGGACTGCAGAGAACTGGGGGGACCATCAACTCAGAGGCACTGAACAAGCTGGAGGTCATCATCCTCCTCCTGCAGAAACTCAACACCAAGCTCAAAGTGTTCACTGGTAATGGAGTGCTGCTTGATATAAAATTGATTTTTTTTTTTTTTTTTTCTTAAAAGAATGTAGAAGAATTCCCAGTGCTGTAACATGCTTATGTTTGTCCTGCAGACATGTCAAAACTGCAGATGGACTTCACGCTGCTGAAGGAGCGTCTTGCTCAGCTGGAGGACGGCTGGACTAACGGAGGCTTCGAGTGGTTGGACGGTATGCTGGTCCAGGCCCTGCAGGCTGGGGACTGGCTGCTCATGGACAACGTCAACTTCTGCAAGTAAGTGTTCTGTGTGTGTGTTTGCTTGGTGATCTATTTGTAAAATAACATTTTACACATGGGAATTGGAAATAATGGCCTCGCCACTGAGCTGGGTTTCACAGAGGAATCATTGTTTAAAAGGCTTCAGAGACCACACACATCATTAGAGCTGCAACGATTAGTCGATTAAACGATTAGTCAATTGATGGAAAATTAACTGGCAACTATTCTGATCATTGAAAGAATAATAGTAGTAATTTTTTAAGAAAAAAAGCCAAATATTGGCTGGTGTCAGAATTCTGTGTTTTTCTTTGTCTCACATGATAATGAACTGAGTAGCTTTGGATTTTTGCACAGTTGGTCAGATAAAACATAACATTTAAAGACATCATGTTGGGCTCTGGAAAATTACATTATTATTAGTAGTAATAGTTGTACATTAAACACTATTTCCTAACATTTTATTGATAAAACGATTAATTTAGAAAAAAAACAGGCAGATTAATCGATAATGGAAATAATTGAGGTTGCAGCCCTACACATCATAAAAGCTGAGTGTAGATATGTTTGGGAAAATGTCTGATTTTGAGACTGGCTTTTACAAAGCAAAACAAAAGGCCATAGCTAGAAAACTAAGTTTGTTAAAAAGAAAGTAACGAAACTTATGCATGTCTGAATTTAAGAATTTAATAAATTATAGTCCCAAAACTGTTTGAGATAGCATTTGAAATGAGAAGTGAGTATGTATGAGTTGTAGATGAAAAGAAATGTCTGGAGATCAACGAGTCTGAAAAAAATAAATAAATTCAAAATATTTTTGAAATTGCACTGATCATGTACTATGTGTTTAGTGCCTCTGTCCTGGATCGCCTCAACGCTCTGCTGGAGCCAGGTGGATCTCTCACCATCAATGAACGTGGCGTCATAGACGGAAAGACCCCCAAAATCAGCCCACATCCTAACTTCAGGTAGTATGCAGTATTGGAGTTTGTCTAGTTTTTGTTGACGTCATTAAAGAAGTCCACGCTCAGCTGATGTGTGGGGCTGTGCAGGTTGTTCCTGACCATGGACCCTGTACATGGGGAGCTCTCCAGAGCCATGAGGAACAGAGGGGTGGAGGTTTACATCCCAGGGGAACATGAGGGGGTCTGCTGGGACACACAGGACCTGAAGACCCTGCTTCACACTGCAGGGGTGACCGGGGACTGTGTGTGTGATCTGCTGATTGAAATACATAAAAGCATCAAATCTGCCATTTGGGGTAAGCACTGAAAAATGACAACAATGAGATATACTGCCAGCCAGTCAATCTGTCTGCAGTGTAAAAAAATGGTCTTTTACCTTTCAGATTCACCTGCCTCGTCAGTGGCCTCTCTCCTCCATGCTGCCACCCTGCTGTCCTGCCAGCTGCAGCGAGGTGTTGATTTACCAAGCACCCTGCAACATGCCTGTGGAGAGGCCTACTCACTCTGCCAACGTACCAGTGCCAGCCAAAAGGTATTAATGCCCCCTTCTCATTCCCAAACTGTAATATTTCTCCTGTCTCACCTTCATTTCTTAATGGAGGGGCCTCTTTTCTACCTGCTCACACCATTTGACAGAGATTTACAGAGATTGTACATTTAAGGGTAAATTCAGTACTTTTTTAATGTGGACCCTGTTCCCCATGTTTTTGTGTCTAAATGAATAATGACAACAATTTGGTCTAGTGTTAAGCAAGAGCACTGTTGCCGGCAGCTATGAAAAAGACTGTAATGTAACCACACCGGACATTTTTGCACCAGCACTGTATGTTTAAGTGCTGGTTTGCAGGCTCAGTCATACCACACTACATTTAAAAGTAATTTTATCATTGTAAAACACACTTCATTCAAAGTCAACAGAAACTAAATGAAACAAACAACAAAAAAAGTCTCGGTTCATCCACCCACTATTCAGTCAAATTCTGGTTTGGTTGAAATAAACCTCTAATTCACCCAGTTAGATGTGAAAATATGCTGGCCCTATACACACTAAAATTACTGTTTATTTAAATGGAGTCTGGTGGATTTGGTGATGGGGACTTCAGAGCTGTTTCCGTTTAAACTAAAGGGATCTTAATCTACAACAAATGCCTATCTCTGTAGGGATCCTTTCCCTAATATTACTAGACACTTAGAATGAAGGTTTGAGCCTGTCAGTTGCAAAAACAAGCACTTTAAGTGGACATGATTTTCCAGTGCAAACGTCCCGATTGGTTACATTGCAGCATGTTTAGTCACTGCAGCCCTCTCATTCAATACCAGACCAGTTTCAAAAATTGTTGTTCCCATTAGACATTTAGACACAAAATCATGGGGAAAAAAAGAGTCGATGTTGTAAAATACTTAAGATAACCTCTACATTACTCCTCTATGCTGATGACACACAGTTGTATGTCCCTGTTACTCATGATGATAGCTTTAATGTAGCCCAGATGTTGTCACTGTCTTTGAGTTATCTATCATTCAGTGTAAAGGACAGTGTGCACAATCTATAGTGGGTTTTTTAATCATGCCTTCTCCAGCTTAGGACTTAAGCCAAAAATAAATCATCTTTAACTGTCAGATTTACCATGCTTTCATCTTTTCTCCTTTAAATTATTAAATTATTTTCAGCTCACAGCCATGAATGAGTTGCTTGTATCCAGTTTATACAAAATGCTAACTCTAAACAAAGGCTATAAAAAAGGACAACACATAACCTCATACCCTTACTTCTATTCACTGGATCTGTGTGTGGTGTAGAATAGATTTTAAGAATTTCTTATGCTGGGTTCACATTGCACGATATCAGCCCAATGATAGCCCAGTGCAGCGTTGTATGGTCCACGCTAGTCCATTGTTATATCTCGTGTAGTGTGCCATAGTAGACAACAGCCGACGTCACAGCCGAAGTCTAGCATGTTTGATTTTCTTTTTGTCGTTCACAACGTTTCCCATCACAGCTGCCACTTTGACCAATAGAAACACAGAGCGATCTGCTGCCGTGGACAACTGTACCCCAGCCTTTTTGATATTTCTCCTAGGGATGTTACCTCACAGAGTAAAAAGGGAAAAGTGATAAATCCATTAAATCAAATGTTTCTGACTTCTCTTCCACCCTAAAGACAACTAGTGAGTACATTCGTGCTCCCCAGAGGATGAATAAACATTAGTGCATTGTTTTCCTTCCAGCAAGCCCAACAGGTGATAGAGCAGCACTTGGCCATTCTGGACACAGAGGACTGGGGCAATGGGCTGCTGTGTGCTGGAGTCTGGCCTGACGGTTTCCCCTCCGCCCTCCTCTCCACGGAGGATTCCTGCTTCTCCGCTGTCCTCCGAGATGGACAGGTCCTCTCATTTTGCCTGAACACTCTCAGCCTGCAAGGCAAACGGTAAGGATAATAACACAATCACAGGAGTCTGCAGCAAAAAAGTAAAATTTGTGAATGTTGATAAACATATCCTGGATGTACCCACCCTATATAGAAAAAGATTCAGTTGAAATACTGAAAGCACCTAAAGTGGCAGTTGAACCAGCATTACTGAAAAAAAGTTTAAATGACAGTTAAAATGGAACTCCTAACAGGTATTATTACAAGTCGTAAAGTTTGATACTTCAAGATATATTTACACAAATTGTTTTGTCCACAGGAGTCGTCCGCTGAGTTTGAGTGACCTGCAGAGGGCGTTGCAGAGCAGCAATGTCCATGAAGGCCTGGTGTTCTCTGGAGGAGTGGTGGATCTAGCGGATGGAGACGCTCTGAGGCTGATCCCCACAGCAGTCAGACTGGTAACAGAGAGAGCCTCTCATGGGGACTGGATTCTCCGCAGCAGCTGGCTCTCACACCTGGGGAAGAGCTACAAATATGCCCCTGGTTGGTGTACTCTACACACAGCACCCCAACATTTCAGACTTAGAAGTACAGTGCTTCCATACTCTTCCAAATGAAGTTATTCGTGTAGTATATTACCTTGACAAGAATTCAATGTACACATTTTTGTCAATATTCTATTTCTTTAGTCAGTATTGTCCAGTATTATCCAGTACTTTGGATCCTGAATCAGTGTGGTTCTTAACTCTTCCAGATCCAGCTCTGGTCCAAGTGGAAGCAGGAAACAGGGCTCTGAAGGCTGTGTTTGGTGGTAAACTCACTGCTAAGGGCAAGTCACTGGCAGAGCTGCTCCAGCCTCACAGCATAGGTAAACTCTTTGGTTGTCTTTGATTTTGGTAATAAAAACATAGTAAAAATATCAATACATTCTGCCATCTTTTAGATATGCCCTTATTGTGAAATTCCCTTGGCACATCTGATTCACCATTTCTGTCCAAGCACACCTCCTTCCTAAACATTAGAACAGTGCCAGCTGCTTAGCTGCAGGCAGACAATGGCAAGTAGCCAAGAAAAAGACAATAAGGATATTTACTGATATCATCTCATGTTAATTGCAGGCCCCGAATGGATTCCAATTAAAATTGTATCATGCCAGACTTGCAATATCAGCAAATATTGTTACATTATCCAAAGAATCAATATAGTATTGCATCATAATGGGACTTGTGGTCAGAAATTTGAGATTAGAATTAGAATTCTAAGTTAATACAGTCATCAAGGTAAAGCATTGCTCAGTGCGAGTGAAGGTATTTCGTGAATTGGCGCACACATGTGACTGATATGTTGATATGATTCAATTCACAATGTGGAATTTATGGCTTAAAGAAGAAATTCAACGCAACTTAGGGCTTTGGAGAACAGTATGAAAACACCAAGTCTTTTCTAGCGCTGTGGGTTAGTGTTCATGTTGTGTTAGCCATGATGTGTTAGGGCATTATCATCACATCACATATGAAAGATATTCTGTGTCTTGTTAGCAGTAGCCATGATTTTTTCCACAATTCACAGTAAAGCTGATGATGATTTCAGTGCAGTGCATTCTCTGTCTTTCTATCAGACTTTTGACCTAATGTTACCACACACTGCTGCAACCTTCAGGGACTATTAACCACTGTCTATTACAGATGAATACAGGATTCTGGTGGACATGCGATGGAACAAGCAGTACCTGGATATTTTAGCTAACAAGTGCAACTTTGAGGACGAGGAAAGATACATGGAGTTTCTGGAGGCGCTGAATGCAGTCGCCAACAGGTACAGTAGGAGATGGTTGGTCAACTTTATCCTTCTTCCCATGTGCAGAGTTTTGGCTGAGGCACATTGCCCAGACACTGCTCAAGGAAAAAGTCTCTTTCTAAAATATGTACATATGAACGTATGTACAACAAATCAAGCGAAACACACAATAAAGTGCTAATAATTAGCATCGGAAATGTTCTGAAATGTCTGAAAATATATAAAATTACGTTGACTTTTTTTTCTGAAATGGTTGAAATAAAAAACTCTGATATTTGTTCTTTGTCCAAGCAAAGTGATTTGTCTGTGTGTTTGTTAGGATTGTTCTGATGATGGACAGAGAGGAGAGGTCTGTCATCTGCACCTGTGCTATCAACCTGTCTGCTCACAACTGTGCCCTGAAAATAGCCACGGCATTCAGCAAAGGTACACACAGCACCCTCTGGATAATCAGTGAACTGATAGAAGCATTACTTGTGCAATATCACAATTCTTAATACCTGACACCCACCTGTTAAAAGAACTGAGTTACAGTCACAGAATCAGAATGTCTTCCTATTGAGCCACACAACCTGCAGCATGTCAATGTAACTCAGATGGATTTAATGCAGTATGTGTTTTCCTCCCCTCACAGGGACTGTGGATATTGGTCACTTGCCTCACCCGGTGCTGATGCACCTGCGGACCTTCTTTGAACTGTGGGACTCATTCACCCTGCAGGCTGTGCAGAGTGGACAGCCCTACATCTCAGACCACATCATGTTTGAGGTCAGAAATCACTTGCTTTATTACTGTGTCATTACCGTTTCTGTTCTGTTGCTAGGGCAACAGCTTTGGTCCTTGTTTACTTACTGTCAACTAGCAAGGAAACTATAAAAGGTCTGGTTATAATTGCAGTCTGGTCAGCAAAAACAGTTGGGACATATTTAGAACCTGCCTGTTTGGTCATGTACAGTGGCGTGGAAAAGTTTGGTCATCCCTGGTCATATTTTTGTTTACTGTGAATAGTTAAGGAGAAGATGAGCTGATCTACCTCTAAAAGGCATTAAATTAAACATGAAACATGCTTTTCAACATTTTAAGCAAGATGTGTATTATTGTATTGTATTTTTGTTTTGTACAATGTTAGAGTGAAACAAAAGGAAATGAGCACCCTGCAAAAGTTTGGGCACCCCAAGACATTTGAGCTCTCTGACAACTTTTACCAGGGTCTCAGACCTTAAATAGGTTGTTAGGGCTCTGGCTTGTTCAGCCATCGTTAGGAAAGGCTTGGTATTGCAAATTTCAAAGCTTTATAAATATTCAGACTCCTAAAACCTTCGCCAGCAGCTGCCTTTAACATTCTATTCAGTTCAAACTTTACCTTGCTCTGGTCTCCTTACTCATGTCGTTCTGCCTTGTTTAGATCCTACAGCTGCTGCAGTGGCTTGACCGTTTCTGGGATGTCTGCAGCACACTGCCAGCAGACTCTCAGGGCATCTCTGTGCTGTCTCTGCACTGGCAGTGGGTGCAGAAACACCTCATCCTCCGACTGCCCCAACTGCTGCTGGGAGACACTGACGCCACATTAGAGTAAACAATGCATTACACTACATAATATGACATTTTATTCTAAATGTTTTATTTATTTTCCCTTGCATCATTACATAGATAGAATGACTGGTGATTGTTTGTATTTTGTATTCCTTATGCATTACATCCAACAGTGTATTAGGACTGTTGTAAGTTTAAAAAAAAAAACAGAGCTGGGAGGTTAGGTAATATTCCGAGAGGAAATAATTGGATATTTTCTGAGATTGAAGTAGTAAATTTATGAGAAAAAACTTTAATATTTTCTGAGATCACAAAGCCATAAATTAGCGAGAAAGTAAAAAATAAAAATAAAAAAAAAAGCAGAAATTTCCTAAGATTAAAATCACAACTTTTAAGAAAAAGAAAAATGAAAAAACATAGTATTTTGTTAGGGAACCACATCACTTTACCTCCTCCCACTACAACTGCCATTGGTACACAGGGAATTCCAGCAAACATTGAGACGTTGAATGACTGTTCTGCAAATGTCCAATCAGGATATCCCGTTACAGCTCAAAAATTCTTTAAAATGATGTCCTAGCAATGTTGGAAAATGACAATAATACAAACAGGTCTTTTCAGCTATTTTGCTGTGTACATCTTAAAAACTGAAAATAATAAGTCATTTAAGTCTAAAAATAATAAGCCAACATCAACTCACAGCAACCCCGTTCTCCTGGGTGAAAGTCCTGTGTTTGACCCCTTCATCCACCCTGACTTCCTCCCTACATGCACTTTGTCGCTCTTTATACTAAATCACTGACTTTCTGGCAGAAAGCCCTGAAGGCAAACTTCTCCCATGTGCGATCAAAGACAGTTTTAAAAAAGACTTTTGACTCTTACAAACATCACAAGCTTAGAGAGTTTTTTCTTGAAAATGTATGACTTTATAATCTCAAAAGACTATTTGAGTTTTTTTCTCCTAAATTTCAGACTTAAATCTCGGAAAGTTTTTTCTCGCAATATTACCTCTCACCCAGCTCCAAATTTATTTATTTATTTTTTTGTACCTACAATGGCCCGAACACACCGTCGTAGTTACAGTTGTGTTACAGGATTTTATTTATTTTTCCCCAGTGTCCACAGTTAATATATTTCCACTTACTAACACTTATGACTATGCTGTATTTCAGAGGTTACCAGGAACTCCAGGCAGTCTCAGCAGCCATCCAGACTGTTCTATCCACCCCGGTGTCTGTGGCCACAGCTCTGAAGGGCATCCAGAAAACCCTGGGGAAAGCGCTACCATTCAAGGTGAGGAGACACTTCATCAGCTCTACTTTACTGTCAGATCTAGGCTTTGCAGATATTTACTATTCATCAGTAGTTATTTTTATAATTACTGTCTTTCCTATGTTTTTTCTTGTCTAATATGGCTGTCCAACCAAATAAAAAAAGTATTTGAAAGCCAGTTTAGTATGTTTGACAGTTTATCTGAGGATTATCTGAATTACCTCACAAACCATATCCATCTTCCTTTCTAGTTGGAGTCAGTGGCTGAGTGTGCGTCTCGGCTCAGGCTCCTGAGTAAAGCCCTGGATATAAGCGACCTGAGGCTGGATGGCACCACAGGTCCTTTGAGGCAGGAGCTGGTCCGACTTCAGGGTGCTGGGCTCGGGCTGGACATCAAAGAGAGTCTGCTGGAAGCCTGGGGCCTCGTTCTGCTGGCAAACAACCAGCTGGATCCACAGAAGTCCGGTGAGATTGTGTTACAAAATGACCTTTTACCTGTATACCTGCATTTCCGTGGTGGCCACAGGGCCTCAGAATGGTGATGCTGATCAGTGGCTTGGTTGGAAAATCTTTGTTTCTCCTGAGTCCAGAACAACATATCTCAGCTGTTTCTGGCAGAGACTTCTAATCATGTGGGTGACACATTGTCTGTTGTCTAGCACCTTCATTATTTCAGAACTTCACTGTGATCCCCATAGTGTGAATCCTGTTTTGTGACTCACTGATATATTCTTTAGTGCCACCATCAGGCCAAACTGTTGCACTTTACAAAAGAACTCTGAAAATACAGTGGGTGGTTATGAAGTTTACTGAGTTCATTAATGCAAAGACGAGCCTTTTCTGTTTTGGATATTCTACATCCTTCCTTAGAGGATTTGCTCTTACATGTGTTCCAAGTCAGATTCAGCAATTTAACAGCAGCTAAATCCTTCGAGGCAGTGAGCATTTTATCTTGTGTCACCTCTCAGAGAAAACTCCAGTGTGATATAAAAGGGTCAATATGTGAATGTCATGCTATATTTTCCCATCAGGAGTATTGGAGAGGTTGGTGTCGAGTGTGGAGCAGCAGCAGCGTCAGATGAGCTCCAGAGGGCTGCTGGAGGTTTGCTCCCTGTCTGAGGATGAGGAGCCAGGAGACAGAGTCCACCTGGCCAGAGAGGAGCTGCAGCAGCTCAGCCGCAGGGCTCAGCTCTGGCCCCTGATGGAGGAACTGGCTGTACTCAACCAGCTGCGACTCAGCACTGACCTGCTGCACCTGGCTCTCTCTCCTGGGTAAAACTCTTATTTCCTCCTCAGCAAAGCAAAAGTACTTGTGGAAACTTATCTTAAAACAATTGATGGACTGTGTAGTGAACCCTTCCTGTTGATTTTCAGTGACCAGGAGGCTGAGGACAGCTTACGTAGAGAACTCTCCAGACATCTGCGCTACTGCCTCCAGTCCACACCGATGAATGTCAGTCAGCTGCAGCCGCTGTGGTTCCTGCTCAGCAGTGACAGGGTCAGTGCAATAAGGTTTCAGTAACAATATAAAAGTCCCCTCCATTTAAAAAACTGTTTTGCTTATTGTTACTTTCCTTGGATGTTTGACCTTTACTGTGCAGAGTGGTGTGTGTGCAGAGTTTGTGGTCCAGTTTGTACGTTACACAAGTGTGAAACCTGAAGCCTCAAGGTTTCAAACACTGAGAAGAGACTTTTCACTGAAGTAGGACACATACTGTGTCCAGCAATTAAACTTTGAAAATGCATTATTTGCATAGAGATTTTGGATAGTTCAGTTTTTAATTAGTGTTAAAAAAAAAAACACCATCTTACAGTGAGTGACTAAAAACACATTGTCTTTAGATATGAGAGGATGTCGGACTTTACTATTTTAAAAGTCTTTTCAAAGTCTTCTGGTGTGGTTGGCATTAGAATCTAACCATGTGATTACAGCTTCCCTGGTTTGTATCCTCCTGTCTCCCTTTTGATTTCCTGACAACTCTACACTGTGTACTATCTGATAAATTGCCTGGGAAAAAATGCTAAAAAAAAAAAAGAAAAACAATTCCTCACAGCTACAAGCAAAGAATTTTGTTCATGATTCTCCATGACTCTTCTCCAGCCGGCTGAGGAGCTTCAGTTTGTGTGGTGTGAGCTCCTATCAGAGGCTCTGGCTGCCCTGTGGACCAGCAGTGTGACCTCAGACCCTGACCTCTGGCTCAAATGGGACCCACTGAATCCCAAGCCCCAGGCAGCTCCAAAGCTGCATCATGGAGCAGACACCATGGTACTGACCTTTAACATGTCTCAGTGATGTCATTGTTTATAATCAGTCTTCTTTGAGTGATTTCCTGCTGGTTTAATACATGTTTGTTGTTTTTAGGGACCAGCCTTGCTGAGCAAAGCAGTGTGGTCATGTTGCATGCTGGGAGTGCTCTGCAGCAGTGAGACTGGAGGTCGATGGGAACCATCGGGGGCGGCCCTCCTTTCCCTCTCCCATGTCACCCTGGGGGAGTGGAAGGAGAGGATCCAGCAGCTGCAGGATGTGACTGCAGTGTTGTGGGACAACATGGCCATCCCTGCACTGGCTGAGTTCAGGTAGATTAAGACATTAAAGATGTTCTTCACAAGCATTTATCATTTTTGGATTTACTAATCACCCCACACCTCCTCAGGGGCACAGACTTCAGGCTCCAGGGAGCGGTCCTGCGTCGCCAGCTTCAGAGCATGGCTGACCTGCTGCCTCCCAGCCTGCAGGAGGGCTACATGGAGAGCTGTGAAAGCCTGGTGGAGGACGCTGACCCACTGATAGCTTCCCAGGAGATCCAGACTGTCTTCAGGGACTTCCTGCCTCCCAATCTGCTCCCTGACGGCCTGGTGGAGGCCTCTATCACCTGCCTGCAGCAGTACGTCCAAAGCAAAGTCCAAGGCTCCAACCTGCTGGCCCGCTCTGGAGTGTTCTGGGTCAACATGGGCCTGTTGCAGATCAAAGTGTGGACACCACAGACCATCTTTGACCCAGCTGTAAAGAGGGCCTACAAACTCAACTATGCACAGCAGGAAGTCAGTAACTGTTTGTTTTTGGTTTTTGATGTTGAGACATTAAAATATATATACATTTAAAAAATCTGGACACCAGAGGCTATTAATTAATCCAAGGCACATAGTTCATTTCATATAGTCTGAAAAACAATATTAATCTATTGCCTTTGATTACCCTCTTCTTTTGTATAAATGCACCCAGCAGAAACTGTCTTCAGACACTGTGAACTCCAGTACTAAATATTTCTTTAGAATTTAATGTGATACATGGAGGAAGATGATCACTAGAAGGTGGTTAAAGCCAGAAATACTTATGCCTGATGATGGGATTGGCTTGTCCTTCTGTGTCTGTTGCAGCTGGCTCTGCTGCAGGAGGAGTGGAAAGCACGCAGCCTATCATCTCAGCTGATGACCGGAGCAGAGCTGGAGGAGAGCAGCACCACCGATGGCTTCCAGCATCCTCGAATCAGGTCAGAAGCAGCTGCAAGGTCGCATTGTGGGATTTTTCAACTGAGAACTTTTGACAGAATACAACTCAAAAATGACCATAGTTTAAGTGTTAATATGACCAATTTTTAACGGAGGATGGGCCCAATGAGAGCACCCACTGCCAACACACCACCAACCAACACATACACCCATGTACACCTCCCATAGAACATTGTTGCTCGACATAACTGTCGTCATGTCTCCTCTAGAATATTTTTTTTTTTACAGAAGTTGCTTGGTCTGGGGGTGTGTTTTCGGCAGCATAGACACTACTGAATGATCACATCTTTGGCCCCAATCATAGCTTTGAAATATAAGTAGATAGAAGTAGTAGTAGTACTGACAGATCCATGGCACTGTCCATGGTGCTGAAGTAGCAGACAGATAGTTCATTGTATTTTTTATCACCCTTATGACAGTTTCGTCTTGGATCTGTAATATTCTCTAAACTATATACTGTATACCGAATATACCTGGGTCTTTACTATATTTAAGCCTACATACTCTATAGAGTAGTGTCCCCTTCACAATCAAAGCGACAAGTTGCAATGTTCAGTTGTAGAAGAGACAAAACATATACACTACTGCATGATCATAGAAATATGTTAGGAACTCTCTGTGATCCTCTTGCTCATCCACAACTGAACATTGCTACTTGTCACTTTGATCATTAAGGGGACACTGCTCTATTGGTGTACCATCCGCTAAATGCCGATGGAGATGGAGATGGAGCCACTTTTGGAGAGCTGTCATGTCGTTCATTGTAATACATAGTCATTGGTCTAACATAGATGGTGAACAGGACAAATGTTAGGACTGTGCAGTTAGCTAGCTTACCTGAAAACACCAGTAGGTAAACACTGAGCACCAGTGTGAGCACTAGCTACCTAGCTGCAGCTAACTTTGTAAGCATTATTAGCTTGAAGGCTAAAATGCTTTGGCTCTAGTCGCAGGTGTTTAGCTTCAGCAATCTTTTGATGATTAACACTAGTTTTATGAAGAACAGTAACTGAGCTCTCTTCTTTGTGTGACTAATGTAAAAATGGGCACCAAAATTGACAGTCCTCTTTCTATACCAAAATGTCTTTTGAAGTTTAACTAAAGCTAAAGTTAAGCCAGTCTTTACAGCCACTATGGAGAGAAGGAATGATTACAGTGACCCACAGTTCTTTCAGTGTATGTATTGCATGTAAGCAATGTATTAAGACAGACCCCTGAAACATCCTTTAACCACTTGTATGTGACTTGTTGTAGGTACCTGTGGATCCGTATGCAGCAGGTGAAGGAGCAGATAGCTGAGCTCTCCAGGAAGCAGGCCTGTCGCCCTCATGAACCGCAGTATGGTCGCCTCTTCCAGGAGCTGCAGCACTACCTCTGCAGCATCGGCCAGGCGTCCGCTGTGGAAGACCTGCTGTCCCACCTGCTGAAAGCCCTGCAGAGCTCCTCCTCCTCCAAGTCGAGGTCAGCGATCCAGGGCCTGCTGAGGGAGGAGGCTGTGTGGCAGAACTCCCAGCAGCGCTTCTGCCAGAGACTGCTGGAGGATTACCCCCTGTACCCTGATGTGGTTGGGCCGGTGCGGTCTGGTATTCTCCAGCTCCGGCACGGCATGAGGCTGGTGGCCTCCCAGTTGGCCGCCTCACTCACACCTGCACCAGGTCTGCCTAAGCTGGTGTCCTGCCTGTTGGCCTTCCCCTCCTTGTCCCCCAGCCTTCCATCCTACCTGGCTCGGGCAGACTTCCTCTGCTCCAAAACATGCATGGACATTCTGCGCTGCCTGGTGAAGCTCCTGCCTCAGCAGCAGGACACAGAGCATGTGGTCCCCCAGTCCTCCACGTTGCTCCTGAACGCTCTGCTGTATGTGCAGTGCCACACTCTGTCCACAGGAGAGTTCAGCCATGAGGCACGCAGCCTCTTCAGACACATCTGTCAGGTCAGAGCTTTAGTTCACACCAAGATCTGTTGATTTATGGGTTAATATTTGACTTTATTCAACAAGAATTATTGTCTAACTTTCAAATTAAAATCGCTGTGCTCCTCAGGCTCTGGTGAACGAGTGGGATGAACAGGAGCGACGAAGGAGAGAGCAAGAGCAGATGGAGGCCAGTCTTTACCGCAACCGCAGTCGACTACACGGCTCAGGACTGACTGAGGATGAGCAGGAGGAGAGGGACTTCAGACGCCAGTTCCCTCAGTTCAACAAGGTATTCACATGGACTCTGTTTGTCCTGATGATAGACATGGTATCTCAAGTAGGCAGCCACTCCTCGGATGTGAAATTTCAACAAACTGGCTGAGTTGCAGTGCAAAAATAATATTTAACATTCAACATATAAAGCCTAATTTCCATGAAACACTTCAAGTACAGTATCTGTTGAACCCATAGAGCCCGTACGAAACCCATACAGTGGGTTTATGTGCATAAACTCTAGATCTGTTTGTATTTTGAGTCCTTGTTAAGCAAGAGTCTCTATTCCGCCCCTGACAAATCGAAGGACTTCAGTGTCTCTCGCTCCACCTTCTAGTATCGGACCAGTGTGCTATGTACCTTAACAGAGGGGTAACTAAAAATGGGATGGAATGGAGCAGTTCTTTAAGTAACATCCACAACTTTTGACCATGGAAATGCAAAAATAACCGTTCTAATGTGTAATGAACAGAACTGTACTTGACTGCTTGGTGGAAACAAGGCTATGAAGTATCTCTGTCCATACTTCTTTAGGACTTTGCAGACATCACATCCCAGCCGAGTCTTGAGGGTCCAGCAGACTCCGGAGTCAAGGAGGAGGAAGAGAAAGCCCAGGAGGAGTCCAGTGAGAGCAGCTTCTTGTCTCCAGCTGCCATGAACACAGTGGTTCAGGTTCATCAGCGCCTCTGTCTGGGTTACACCCAATCACTTTGGTACCAGAGCACAGTCCCAGCCAACCACAGCAGAGAACACATCAGAGCTCTGGTCTCCTCCTATCAGATTGCTTCCCCTGTGATGTCACGTTTCTATCATCTGATTGGTCAGTGTCCTCGTTTATTGTCACTCATATATGTAATTTTATCATTTTCTAACAGCAAAGCAGAAATGTACTCTTGTGAAATAAGTATTGCTTTCTCATTGAAAGTGCATTATGTGTTTCCCCCTCAGATGCTGAACTAGACCAGCAGCTCACAGGCAGTGAACTGCTGCTTTCTGCCCTCCTCCAGAACACGGTGCAGGGCTCAGGGGGTCCTGATGGTCTATCTGTCACCTCAGAAGGACCCTATGACTTCTACCAGCAGCCCAACATGAGCGAGGCCCGCCTCTGTCTTCCTGTCCTGGAGCAGCTGAGTGTGGCAGTGAAGCAAAGACTACAGGACTGGCCAGAGCACCCAGCTCTTGTACAGGTCAGTTATCTTTTTACATTAAGGCCCGCCATTTGCTAGCATGTAAAGATTCAGTGTTTTGACGCAAGGAATGTAACAGGAAGCAAGGTTTCTAGATAGTAATACTTTGATAATTTCCACTATCAAACCTGTGGCATATTCTCCAGTCTCTTCACCAAAAGGTCAGGGTAATATGCTGATATTTAAGGTGAGGTCATGGTATGCCAAGGTACCTCTACCTTTTAATATCTCTGATTGTATGAGACCACAATTGCTTTATAGCAGTATTGGATTTGTAAGATTTCTGCATCAGTGTGATACAATTCACTGGAGTATCCAAAACAGACATTTTTTTCCTGGTTATTTGACTTTTTTAAGAATTTTCAGAAAATGTATTTTATCATGACAGAAATCGAGTCCTGACATAAAATTACATATACCATCATAAGAGCTTTACATTTGTATGATTACTTAAAAATTGCTTAAAATGGACGAGGAATCTTGGGACTGGTGCCCCATACATTACACATTAAGTTTAGTCTGTTCTCATATACACACATATGCCCAAAATAAACACACATGCACAAACAGGACCTATACATGCATTAAATGGAGAGATGTCAGTGTGAGGGGGCTGCCTTTGACAGGCGCCCCAAGCAGTTGGGGGTTTAGTGCTTTGCTCAAGGGCACCTCCACAGTGCCCAGGAGGCAAACCGGCACATCTCCAGCTACCAGTCCACATTCCATACTTTATCTATATGGGGACTTGATCCTCTGGTTCCCAAGCCAAGTCCCTATGGAGTGAGCTACATCCGCCCAGAGTCGTTCACTACTGGCTTGATTTGGCAATAACTCTCCAATCCTGAATGAGTGTAGTTACAGCATTTTTATATTTTTGCACAATTAAATTGAATGTAAATCCAATTCTATCCTCCTTTTTAGCTCTGTTTTATTTTCAACAAGCTCCTGAGGGAATTATCTGTCTCTTTAGCTGCTAATTGCTCCACTCTGTTCACAAGCTGGTCTCTAACTGCCTCTGACTGCTGTTTGATGTTGGGCAGGGTGTGTATATTTATTTTTCTTTTTTTTTTTTTGGCACTGTCATCTGCCTTTATTTGACAGATGACAGTGTAGAGGCAGACTGGAAATGGGGTGAGGGGTTTGACATGTATCATAAATAAGGTTTATGAGGGTGGTTGTGTGGCATGCGCGCCAACTGCCGAGCTAGCAAGGCACTCCGCATCAGAGCCTGATGTTTTCACTGAAACAGCTGCCTGCTGCTGCTGGAAACACTGGAAGGGGCTGAATGATAATTCTCTGGGTGTTCATCATTAGAAGCCAAAAAATGAGAGGCCTAAGAAATGTTTTAATTTGCATTAGTCTCCTGAAGTGATTGGAGACATTTGTTAGCAGTTTGCCGTAATTAATCAGGACTGGTACTAATAGAGCTCTACTTCTTTTTCTTTCTTTTTTTAAGACATCTGCATCTACAGAAAGCACAACAAGTGGTGATTAAAATGAAAAAGTATTAATATCTGCCAAAAGTGATCATGAATGTTTTAGTTCCTAGATATGAAAATGTAAAAACTGTGGTATCTTGCATCATAAATATAAATTAATTTACTGATAAGAAGCTCAAAATATAAATCATTTACAATAACCCACAATGTCCACCCAGAATTGTCAAATTATACCAAATTAGAGAAGTAGTTAAAAAAAATCCATGTAATTGCTTAAGCAAAAGTGACTAGTAAGTGCTGGTTCTGTGGCCTGTAGACAATGTAGGTAATCTGCTCTGATATACCTGTTGCTGTAGTACAGACTCTTCATATGAGTTGTAAAAGTTTAATCTTGGTTGCTATATGTTCTCCTGTCTGTGTGCTTTGTTTTCCAGTTGACTGTGGTGGTGGAGAGGATCATGGCTTTCAGCCTGGCCAGTCCGCTGGCCAAGTTCCTCAACGGTCTGGAGATCCTACTCAGCAAAGCACAGGCGAGTTCCACAATATGGTGACACATTTAATCAACTAGAAAATGAATTAGTGAAATTGTCAATAGCCACCATCATTTATCAGGTAAAAATACCAGAAATCGGCACATTATACTTTGGCAAATATTAGTGTGTTGCACAGAGGTGAGCTCTGTTTTATTTGTGTTGTTCACCTCTGTTCTCTGTTGCTCTCATCAGGACTGGGAGAACAACGCCAGCCGCTCAGTCTCTCTGCGGAACGAACTGGAACCAGTCACCCAGCTCATTATCCAGTGGCGCAAACTGGAGCTCAAGTAAGTTACAGAGGGCTTAAATTTTTTACATTTTTTTTTTTTTCACATTTTAATTGTTTTTAGATAGTAGATAAAGGAGATTAAAACTGGAACCGGAGTCCTCAACCAATGTGTCTTGTCCTGTCACTCTTGTGTGGTACATGCAGTTGCTGGTCAAGCAGTCTGGACAACGCAATGAAGCGGCACACTGAGAAATCAACCAAACACTGGTTCTCTATCTACCAGCTAGTGGAGAGATATCTAGAGGAACAGAGGACGGATGCTAATGCAGGTACATACACACTGGCTCTGAGCGCGTTTTGATTCTGGTAAATGACCAGCTGATGGTACAAATGTGTAAAATTATAGTTGTTTTTGACAGAATTAATTAACTAAACATTATTGTTATAACTGGCTGAGTGATAACTCCCTCTGCAATGTGCCTTTTTGGGGGAAGTTAAAAAAGAATTATGAAATTAAATCTGACTTAAAAAGAAGCTCAGCACTTTTTACTTGCTTATCAATCTCTGTATGTCTCTGTAAATGGAAACAAATAGTAATGATGAATGAAATCCATCCACCAGAAGAAGCTCACTGCTACAACAGAATGAATCATGAAACTATATCAAAAAAGGGCACAGGCAGGGTGAAACAAGCGCATAACAGGAAAAAATGAATACACCATACAAATGCCATGACTGCTAAGACTGTTTTTCTCTCTGTTATCATCCTCTCCAGGTGAAGAAGTGGAGCGCCTCTCCCTGTCCTCAGTGTCATCCACCCTCCAGGCCTTCATTGAGGGCTCCACCCTTGGAGAGTTCCACACCCGCCTGGCCATGCTGCTAAGCTTCCACTGCCACCTCCTGCTGGTCCCCAGCCAGCCTGGACAAGGTTAGACATCACTTCTCGATACAAGGCGTACAGGGCTATCTGAATACATTACCCACATGCCCAGTGTATTCAAGAGTTACTATCTCTGCCAGTTGTAAGCCTAGAGGGGATTATGCGATCTGTTGGGTGTGTGTGTGCATGTGTGTATTTGTCTGTCTGCAGCTGATGTCACAAACTACTGGACCAATCAGCCTAATATTTTGTGTGCACATCTATGACCATATGCTCAAGGATCTCTCATGGTTGCAGTGATTCACAGTTGTTGAAAACCTGTTTTATTGACTGTTTTATTCCGTCATTGACTGCTGACTTCTCACACATCTTAACCGACCAGTGGGGGCCACAAGTCTTCAACAAATGCCAGTCACATAGCAAAAGACATTTCCAAGAATCAGCTTGGCTAAAAAGAAAAAGCCTTACCGCCTGCTGCAGCTCTTGTTATCTTTGTCGTGGCCCAAAAACTGACATCCATAGAAAAGTTTGATCTCACTTTGAATCGGAACATCTGCAGATTAATGGTGAATGTTGTTATTATCTTTGCCACCATCTTGTCTGTCAGGGAGCCCGAAGGGACAACTGAATGAGATTCAACTCCTCTTTGTTCTACTATTGTCATGCATACAAGCTGGACACACAGCCTGCACTGTACTCCCTGCTCACTATTCAGATGCCAGACCTGGCGATGATCTGCACTCTACTGAGTACACTTTTTCAGTTCTTCACTGCAGTCATCCCTCTTCACCATGCTGGCTGAGAAGTAATCCTTGTTTAACCTGAAGACACTGTAAACGATGGGGCACAAAATCCCAAATCCTCATTCTGTGGCACTCTTGTATATCACCTACATACGATAAGATCACACTTAATTTATCCTGAGGGAAATTGTTGTGGAGCAGTTGCAGTACAAATATTAAAAGGTCTAAGAAAACAGTGGGATGCATTACACTACAAGCAACTGGTAAAAAGATCCAACAGTGAGGGTCAGTGGTGAAGCGCCCCATGGGAACAAATGCAAAACATTCTTCTGACCAGACCTTGAAAGGAGTTTTTTCAATATATGAATACTTTTGCATAGTATGTGACTATTTCTTAGAAACTGTATTATTATACATTAACTTAAAATGTGAGGAAAGACATTTAAAAGATAGGCTTTCTTTTTAAAGTAGGATGTTACAATAATAAACATGTCCTTTCCCCATTTGACCTATTGATCACTGAATAATGACAGTGACCCATCATGTTTTGATTACAGTAAGCCCAAGCACAAATTGATGATTTTGATATATTTATTTATTATTTTTTGCAGCTTAAAAGTATGTTACACGAACAGTCCTCCGCAGTATCCAACATTTATTCTCAAAAAGGAACAGCAAATTGTCAACTAATTAAATCCTGACTGGTCACATGTATATTGACAGATTTATTGATCTGTTGTCCAGACAGTGTCAGCCCTCTTTGTTTGTTTGTTTCTTTTGTCCATATGTCATGCATCGTACTGTTTCAAACACCACTGATTGGATTTCGACTAAATTTCTTGGGGATGACATGTTAACTCTTTGCTTATTTTACAGAGTCATTGTCCAGTCTTTTATGGAACCTGCACAAATACTACAGCCAGTTCTCTGAGTGCATCCAGGCTAGAATCAACCAGCTCAGACAGCCCATCGAGAAGGAGCTCAAGGTTTATATTAGTGTGCTTTTTCATGGAACCTTGTCCATACATGTCAGAGTAAGACAGTGAATGCTCATTCTGAAGATTTACTGTGAATTGTTATCCTCAGGACTTTGTCAAGATCTCCAAGTGGAACGATGTCAGTTTCTGGTCCATCAAACAGTCGGTGGAGAAAACACATCGGTAAAATATCACCATGTTGTATTTGTACTATGCTGTATATATTTATTTTTGGACAGGACAGACAGTTGCCATGCCACCAACATTGTCCTGCCTATAATTCCTCTCAGGACTCTCTTCAAGTTTGTCAAGAAGTTTGGGGAGGCTCTGAATGGTCCGAGTGTTCCCGCTCTGGTGGAACAGGGAAGCAGCGCCAGTTTGGACAGTGTGGACACCAACCCAGAGGACACACCCATCCATCGAGTTCACAAGGCACTGAGGAGCACCCTGCCTGGGAAGGGCCGAGATCTGCAGGTACTTATGCTTTTATCATAATTAATTTTCTCAAGTGAATAATCTCTTCTCTGTTTAGTATGTTGTCATCATATTTATCAGTTATTGGCATGTGCTTTATGGTAATAAATACTGAGTGAGTAACCTATGGTATATTGTGTGTTTCAGCATGAGGGCCCAGATGAAGGAGTTGAAGCTTCGTCTCTACAGGGTCGTCTGCCTGTGCTGACCAGGAAGATGAAGAAACTCTGCATCCAGCTGCAGAAGAAAAACCCAGCGCCTGAGCTGGCTGAAGACCTTGACTACTTCACTGGTAAGAATCTCATTTGTATCCAATAAACATCAAAGTCTAATGGACAGGCTGACATTTTGAGCACATTCAAGAGGATAAACCCTTTTGAGTTGAATGGCCACATGGCCTTGCCTTTGGCGCCACCCTCAGGATCATTTACATTTTACCTTAACTGGTCTGTTGGCTCACAACTTTAATATAGACAAATATCTCAAATTATTGCAATAAAAAAAGCCAGACTCCATTGACAAAACATTAATTTTTGATGCTGAACAGGGTAGCCTCCGGTCTACTGCTGCATTGCTGACTTAGTATGTTAAGTAAGTGTAAGCATTGCTCAGCAACACGTTGAATATAGTTGTTGTGAGGAAGAGATTTGTTTGTTATTTGTTTGGGTTTTTACATAGCCCACATACATCAGGCATGCATCATTAAATTACAAACTGCTTCTTGATTTGTTGCAAATCTGCCAGTGTTAATGCATCATTCTTTTCCTTCTTTTCAGGCGAGGTCATCAGCAACCTGCGGGACCTGCAGAGCCTCTCCGTCGACACATCAGCAGAGAAAGAAAAGCAGAAAGCTGAAGTCAAGCACATCCTGCAGCAGAAGCAGAGAGCTCTGTCAGACCTGTTCAAGATGCTCGCAGAAATAGGTGAGTTTTCTCTCTGATTTACTGGTGTCATCTGGCCTGGGAACACCTTGGGGTTCCTCCCCCAGGAGGAGCTGGAAAGTGTTGCTGGGGAGAGGGATGGTCTGGGGTGCTTTGCTTGGCCTTCTGCCCCTGCGACCCGGCCCCGGATAAGCGGATGAAAAGGGATGGATGGATGGACATACTAATTTAAAGCTCAGATCTTCAAACATCTCTGTATATCATTTTCCCATTTAGGTCTGTCGTACCGTAAAGGCCTAACGTGGAACAGGACAGTTGACCCCGAGAAAACCCTCTGTATGCAGCCACTGGAGATGAGCACCGCTCTTTCTGCTGTCAGGAACAAGGAGCAGGCTGAGAACATGTAAATACAACCTGATCATAGATGCACAACATTGAATTCATTTATGTTAGCTACTCCCAGGCAATGTTTTGTTTAAGAATGCCTGCTGTGTGGTATATTTGATAATATCATTTAACATCCCAGCTGATAGAGACATTATGTAGCTTTTAAAAGTAAACAAGTAGTGTTTGGTGGATTGTGTTTATCAAAGGAATACTTCACCCATGAAATGATCATTTGTTAATCAGTTACTCACCCTGTATTATGTTGAATTCGTGAAGAAAACTGTTTTTTTCTCACATGCATCCACTGAACCAAGAATCCAAAAATGGACCAAAGTCTTTATGAATTGAGGTCATGGGGGTCCGCATTTAACAATAGCAAAACTAATCTGAACATCTGTTTTCTAAGCTTACCTGTGCTCTCTTCAGACTCCACAGACAAAACAGTAGTAACACAGGATTTGCTGGTCTACCACTGCCTCGATCAGTTCATTGGTTTGGTATTGTGTGACTTTGGTGTATTAAAGGGCTAGTTGGGATTCACCAAAGTCGCACGATCTAAGAACTGATTGAGGCAGCAGTAGACCAGCAGCTCCTGTGTTACTACTGTTTTTGTCAGTGGGGTCTGGCTTTGAAGATGAAAACTTAAGTAATGGAGTCAGTTCACTAAGTTCATGACTCTTCTCTATTAGTGCTGCTAAGCCATGTTTTAACATTTATCATTGTCCCAGAGTTGCAAAATGAAACAGTGAATTATTTTGCAATGCTCAGTTTAATTTTTTTTTTCACTTTTGTCCCTACAGTCTTATTTGGTGTGGTTTGTCTAGGAGGCTAATGCAAGCTAACATTAGCAAACTTTAGCATGATATTGTTGCGATAATGCTGAGCCAGTTTACTTGTGCTACTGTTTCACTTTGTTTTAGCATTCACCATAATAAGTTTTATTTATTTAAACATACGTCTCAGTTCAATACAGTCAGGGGTTTTGGAACGGCAGCCTTGGTGTATTATGGCCATTAAGGTGGCTAATTTTAGCTAACCTCAGATCATGGTTGTTGATTTACCACTACCACACTGTGAGACTACAATGGCCACTATTCAGCAAAACTTTAATTAATTACTAATGTTACTTTGAAACCAGGTTTAATAATTAGTAAGTCCTAAGTGGTGAGCTCCCAACTCTAAAGTATGTATTCTGAAAGCCATGGTCTCTACATTCTTGGTGTTGTAGGTTGTTTACAGAGTTGCTGACAGCGTGGGATGGATGTCAGAAGTACTTCTACCGTTCCTGGGCCAGGAGAACAGCCCTGCTGACTGCTCTCCAGCACGCTACCAAGGTTAGACACACACACACTGATCGTCAACATAACAACTTGTAGCATTTCCTACTCTGTCAACTCTCTGTCTGAAAGGATGAAGAGGCCTAGGGATTACAGCTGAAGAGCAAATCTAAGCATCTCCAGTTTTTCAGTGCGTGTCTGTGTATTTTGGCCCTGTCATCTGAAGTATCTGTATGTGTATGTTTCTGTTTGGTTGTAGGAGCTGGGTCTGGGCAACATCGAGCGCTGCAGAGGTTTCTCTTCTCACCTTTTCAAGCTGCTCCTCAGACAGAAACAACGACTGACCAAGCTCACTGAGCAGTGGATCCATCTCAGGTCAGTCACCACTCTGTCTACAAGACACAGTATGGAACAGGGATGTAGCTGTGATATCAAATTGAAGGGGTGGATGATTGTATGACTTGTTCAGATACTTAAAACACGACACTAGTCTTGGGTGTTCATCTTGAAACTGTGCTGATTGTATAGATATACAACTACTTTTTTGTATTTGTGTGCTGCTGGGGGAAGATGCATGTGAGGTATCCATGTTTTAGAATTTGTAGTTTCTTTGCATTCATATCCAGAACATCCACATTTAAAGCATTGTCTACTGTTACATATGAGTCTGGACAGACATGGATGTAACCTGTAACTTGACTGGTTGGTGGAGGCGCACAGCGTCAAGGTGGTAATTTTAGTTTTAACTGAAAATGAAAATATCTGGATTTTAAGAGGTTGATGTTTAAAGAGTCAAACAAACTCAAAAACAGGATTTTGAAACATAGAAGGGACATGTGCCCTCATCCCCAGAGGAAATTACCTTTTTACATTTGGTATGAAATGGTAATATAAATGCCTCTGATGTAATGTTGGCATCTAATTAAAATTGCAAGGCAATACTATTGTAATACTATTACATTTTAATTATTGATTCCATTGGGGAAACCTCTCATATATTGGCTTTTAATTGGCTCTAGTTGTCAGAAGTCAAAGCATTGCAGAACACAGGCTTATTTAAAGTCTGGCTTTGATCCAGTGGCTGTGAAGGAAGCAGCAAAGGCTGTCATAATGGGGCTGTGTTTGATGTCAGTCAAACTGCGTACAGATCGGTCAAGTGCAGGTGAACCTGTCACTGTCTTTGCTACGTTATGCCCAACGTGGAAAATTGTGGCTCACCACAAAATCACAAGTTACAAGTTTTGTAAGCAGAATATGATGGAAATTGCCACAGAGAAAAGGAAATGCAGCTACAACAACAGACTGGAAAAATACTTGTCTGTTTCTGTGCTGTTTATTACTGCAGCTTGACCTATTGTCTCTTCTTGTCTCATAAACGCTCTCAGGAGGCTAACAGACAGCATACAGGGCGTCAAGGCCCAGCTCCAGAGCCACAGTGAGGACCCAGGCTGCACACTCCCACCCCAGGCCTCTCTCCAGGACTGGGTCAACAGAGGCCAGGCGCTGGTCACCCAGTGCACCACCCTCCTTCAGCAGCTGGCCTGGCTGCTGCAGTGCTGCCCCGAGGACCTCCAGCAGAAGGAGGAGACAAGCAGCTGCAGGCAGCACACCCTAAGGTGCCCGTCCCCGCTGGCAGCACAGCGGCAACCCCCCGGCTGTCTGATGCGGAGGGGAGACTCTGCCTGGTGCCAGCTGAACCAGAGCATGAATGCAATGTTGAAGCAGACTCAGAGCCTGAAGGTGGAGCTAGACAACATAGCACAGCAGACCTCTGAGAGAGTACTCCACACATGGTAAAACAAAATCACTCAAGCTTTTATTTCAAATCTGATGCAGCAGTAACAAAAGACAAAAACATTTTCAACAACACCGTTACTGTCCACAGGAACCATTTTGTCACATGCTGTTCGGCCTTCGACCAGCTGGGAGCTGTGGTGGCTCAGATGCGCAGCATGGAGCAGCTCTTCACCCCAGCTATTTGTGTTGACAGCACAGACAGCCAGCCGGCCATCACCCAGAGCCTGCAGTATGTCAGAGGACAGGTGGAGGCTAACATCACAGAGTTCACCACCTTGAAGACTCAGCTGCTCTCTCTGGGGCACCAGACCTCAGGTGAATGCACTGACCAATAAGCCTGACACTGTCATTCCTTCAAATATTACTAACAGACATGGTGCTGACAGACATGATGACAGACTAAGGAGGGTAATGAAGTAGCGTCTGCTGCTGGTTAAGTTCAGCACTGGGATTGAAATCATAGTTAGGACCTTGGTTTTACAGTGCCTCTCCGTATTTCCCCAAACAGATCATCAGCCTGCCTTCTGTACTGAGTTCTCTGCTGAGCTGGAGACAAACATCAACACAGTGCTGTGTGCTGTCCAGACGCTTGTGAAGAGAAGAGAGAGAGAGCAACAAACAGAGCAGCCTGGAGACGTCAGGGGAGGTGAGGATGATGAAGTCAGCGGTGCTTTCTAAGATCTAAAACCTTGAAGTTGTTGAGAAATCATAACAAATGACAAAGTGGAATATGGACAGGCACTGTCTGTTCAAAAAAAGCTGACATGTTAGAATGTTGTGTTTTTTTCCTTACAGTATTAATGGTTGTCTACATGCTGTTATGTGATGTTTCAGAGGGTGCTGAAAAGGAGGAGGAGGAGGAGGAGGAGGATGAAGAGCCTGTGGAGGACCTTCTGAAGCCCGGTCACCTGACTCGACTCCTGGAGGAGGAGCTGGCAGCTGAGGTGGAGGCTCTGTGTGTGGGAGATGTTAGTGCCGGGCTGGAGAGGCTGCTGAGCCGCCTGAGGACACACAGAGACTCCTGTCAGCCACCACAGCTGCAGGTACCAACATCATCCATTAAAACAGACTTTATGACCATGGCTATTACTTATTCAGTGGCTATTAACATGACCCTATTCTTTATATTCATTCTTATCTTAACTAATCCACAGTGCTGCAATGCTTCCCAGTCATGTTTTTCAACATGGAGCCACTTTTATATACTTTGTAGACTACTATGTACATGATTATACTTGTTTCACAGTATAGTACTGGATGCATGATATCACGTAAGCATGTGATATGTTTATTTATGTAAAAAGTAACTAGTAACTATTAGTCACAAGTAAATGCAGAGGATTAAAAAGTACAGTATGTCCTCTGAATTGTAGCAAAGTAAAAGTATAGAGTTTCATAAAATAGAAATAGTTGTGCTGGAATTTACAGTCATGCATTGTCATCAGCATCTGTCCATGTTGCTGTTTTGTGTATGTGTGTTTAGGAGGTGGACAGAGCGTGCAGGATGCTGGTGCAACTGGAGCCTCTGCTGGGGATTTACTCTGACCTGGTGCGTTACTACGTGGCTGTATCACTGGGAGCACACAGAAGCACGGGCAAGCTGCTGTCTGTACTGGCCAGCATCTTCACTGAGCTCGCCCAGAAGGTACAGACAAGAGTTACTCAGCCTCCTTTGATTTTTTAATTAAAGTAATACAGCCATTATTAGGTTATTAAGTTCAACTTAAAGCAGTGACTATATATTTGTTGTGACTGCCTTCCCAGGGTTTCTGCCTGCCTCAGGAGCTGATGGCCGGTGGAGATGGAGAAGGTGCCACAGAGTTTCACGACTATGAGGGCGGCGGTATAGGAGAGGGCGAGGGCAACAAAGACGTCAGCGACAAGATTGAGAATGAAGATCAGGTAATTACACTTGTACATTCTTTACAAGTAACATTTTTTTTCCTGGACACTATTTTCCCATGTTTTTGTGACAAAACTTTGTTGTTCCCATTAGTCACGTAGACACAAAAACATGGGAAAATAGGGTCCAGTTTGAAAAACATTGAAGATACCATTTAACTCAAGGTCTGCTTACTAGCTTTTGTGTGGCTTTCAACCGCATCTCGTGGTCTTCATTAGCTGAGTTCTTCCTGAACAACGAGTTTTGAGTGAACAAAATCAGCTGCTGAAAATGAGTCTTTAAGCCAATAATCACTTGACCAAAATGTCTCATAAAGCTGCATTCTTCTTCCTGCAGGTGGAGGACACTTTGCAGGAGGGTGAGGAAAAGGAAGAACAGCAGGATAAAGGGAATATTAAGGCGGAGGACAATGCTATCGAGATGTCAGAGGACTTTGATGGCCAAATGCATGATGGGGATGAGAATGAACCAGGTAACTAACCCTTTTGTGGCCCACTTGTTTTGGGGTTTTATCTTTTGACTTCCTAAACCTAAAATAACTTTGAATTAATTTGAGTGAATTTATCTAGAAATGTCGCCCAGAGTCACTGCTGATCGGATTTTTTTTCTTGTAATCATTTGCAGGTGAAGATGATGAGTCGGACAAAGAGGAGAATGAGGAGCTGGATAAAAAGATGGGTGACCTGGGTGAAGGACAGACGGACACTCTGGATGAGAGAATGTGGGGGGATGATGAGGATGATGATGACGAGGAAGGGAGTGACAAGGAGGAAGAGTCTGGCCAAGGCATGGACGAGGTACAGAACACAGATTACCAAAGAATTATGAAGAGAACATTGAAAAACATACAAAGTTTGAAAAAGAATATATAGAGGAGCAGTTTATATACTTTTGTTAATGTGCCGTAATTTCCTGTCAACCATGGATTTTTTTTCTAGGGTGAATCAGAGTTAGTTGCTAAAGATGACAACTTGGATGCTGCAGACCCCAACAAAGACAAGAAAAACCAGGACAAAGACGAACAGATGGACGTGGAGGAGAAAGAGAAAATCAATGAACAGGGAGATGAGGTAATCTTTTTATTACCAAGTGAAGAAATTCCCAGACACCCCTCCCTGCACTCAATCATTGAACTGCAGCAGTCAGTAACCATCCTTTCCATACTTTTTACATTTTGTTCTTTAACATTTCATCCAAGATTAGTGTGAGATGTTTACAAGTCTGTTATTGCATGGCTTTGTTGTATCTGATCTGTCCTCTTGCTGTTTACCAGCGGGAGTTTGATGAGAATGAAGTGGACCCCTACCACGGTCAGCAGGACAAGAGACCTGAGCCTGAGGCCATGGATCTGCCTGAGGATCTCAACCTGGACCAGGATGAGGAGGCTGGAGGCGATGGAGAGGGCGAGGGTGACGGTGAGACCTGCATATACAAAGCCTGGTGTTACTGTCCTCAAACAGAAACAGTTACACTGTTATGGGATAAGTAAAGTGCATATGAGCACAATTTTGTTTTGGTTAATGAACATAGATTCTTTTGTACAAGTTTCCCTAGAGCATTTGCAGTAGAGACATGACATCACATGACACTGGCAGTAAATTGAAGGAATTCAAGTTGAATGTCGTGAGTGTAGTGAGAAATAAGTATTAAAGTTAAGCTGTCACCAGATGAGAGAATACACAAGTTAACTGACATTCTCAACTGGTCTCTACAGTGCATTTTGCACTTTTGCAAGGACCGTTATTTCGTTATTGATTATTTTATTTAATATTCTTGCATTATTTCTTAAAGGGACAGTTTACCCTAAAATCGAAAATACATATTTTTCTTTTACCCGTGCTATTTATCAGTCTAGATTGTTTTGGTGTGAGTTGCAGAGTGTTGGAGATATCAGCCATAGAGATGTCTGCCTCCTCTCCAATATAATGGAACCAGGTGGCACTTGTGGTGCTCAAAGTGCCAAAAAAAAAATACATGTGTAAAACTCAACAGCTATGTCTCTTTACAGAAAATACATGTGTAAAACTCAACAGCTATGTCTCTTTACAGAAACCATGACCTGGAGCAGTTTGATGTAGAAATTATTTTCTTTCTACTGAACTACACCTGCCAACATATCACTGAAGGAAGCGTGTATCTAGACAAAAGGCTTGTGCTTGTTCAAACAGTAATGGCGTCCTCCTCGGCTGAGCTGTAATGTTAGACAGCTCAGTTGTACTAGGTGAGCTAGCAGTAGATAGACGCTTCCTTCCTTCTGTAATACAGTTGACGGGTGTAGTTAAAAAAAAAAAAAGAAAATAGTTCCTTCATGAAACTGCTCACAAGAAGGTCTGTGGATTATCTTGAGTAACCAGGTCATGATTTCTGGAAAGAGACATTGCTGCTGCAAATGTACTTTGTTGGCGCTTTGAGCACCACACGCTGAGTGCCATCTAGCTCCATTATATTGGAGAGAAGGCAGACATCTCTACGGCAGATATCTTCAACACTCTGCAGCTGACACCAAAACAATCTAGACTGATAACATTCACTGCAGGTAAGAAAAAAATATGTAGTTTTAATTTGGGTGGTGAACTGTCCCTTTTAATGTAAAAACAATGAGGTGTTGGACTGTTGGCCAGACAAAACATGCAATATTAAGATATCACCTTATCTTCGTCACAAATCCTCACATTTAAGACGCTGGAACCAGAGAAAGTTTTTTAGTTGGCATTTATCAAATATGAAAATTGCATTAAAATATCAGTTATATTTCTGTTAATCAACAATCAGTAGTCCCTTTAACACTGCGAAATACAGTTCCTTGTTGAAATAAAGGTCATGACACGGTATTTGTTTTGGTATTTAAATCAGCTCAGTGAACTCTTGTGGTTTTTCCCCCTCTTCAGAGGAGAACCCATTCGATATTGATGAGAAAGAGATGGCCCTGGATGAAAAGGAGGATGGACAGAAAGATGGGGATGATGATGATGACGGAGCAGAGGAGATGGAGGAGGACCAGATGGAGCAGCCTGGAGAGGAGAATGGTCAGGAGCCTAAGTCTGAAGAGGAGGAGGAGGGAGCAGGAGAGAAAGCAGAGGGAGATGAAGACACTGCTGAGAAAGATAAAGAGGAGGAGGAGGAGAAGGAGGAAAGAGGACAAGAGGCAGGAAAAGACGAAAATTTGACTATTCCAAACGACAAAGGACAGAAACCAAAGGTGTGTATTCAAAGAACTGCTGTACTAATGTACCCACACACTGTTTTGTTCTGTGTGTCACTGTTGGGACTTATGCTTACAGGAGGAAGAGGAGGAAGGAGCAGGCGAGGATGAGGAGCAGCCTGAGTCAGCTGAGAGGAAGGAGCACAACACAGACGGTCAGACTGGAGAGGAGAACGTTCAGAGCGATACAGCTGTGGAGCTGGCAGGAGAGGCATCAGAGAGAGACCAAGCTAAAGAGGTAAACCTCACTCTCACTCAGCACCTCATCTTGGATTAAAGGAACTGTATTCATCATTCAGAACATTATTGTAGCTGTTTATCTATGTTTTTAGCTCATCTACACTGAAATTGTCCCTGATGGAGATCAAGTCTAAAACATTTGCATTTTTCTGGTTTGTTAGGAGCACGGGAGCGGAGCTGCTGATGCCAGCCAATCAGAGGGCCACCAGTCAAAGCTGACAGCGAGAATGGCTTCACAGACACAGACGCAGAACAAGACTCAGGTACGACTGGCCTCTGAGAGAGAGCCCAGAAAATCTACCTAACTTTCTGTTTTTCAGTTCATCTCATCACAATTTTTAATGTACTGTGCTGATCTAGAGCTTCAAGAGAAAACCGGGTCAGGCAGACAACGAGCGGTCGACAGGCGACTACAATGAACGTGTTAATAAGCGCCTGCGTACAGTGGAGAGCAGTAAGGATCGCACTGAGGACAGCAGGCAGAGCGATGCCCAGCAGGAGTCTGACCTGTATGAACACATCAAACAGGGAGAGACGGCCTATGACACTCAGACATACGGTCAGTAATCACCCCCATACACACCAAACACTCCATGGCAATAGAAAGTGTGTGTTTAATAACAGTTCTGTGATGTTCTCCAACATCTGATCACTTATTTAAAAAGTGGGTAAATGGTAATCATATTCACTGTTCTCTGCTGGTCTTGGTATTTCCAGATGTTGCCAGTGCAGACCAGCAGAAAGCAGCAGGACCCCATCAGGAGCAGGAAGATCAGAACGATGAGGATGTCGCCATGGAAACGGAGAAGCAGGAAGACGACCTCCAGGCTGCTGAGGTCCAGGAGCTGAAACCTGAGCAGCTGGACTCTGCCAAGGCCTCCCAGAAAGGTAAGGTCATTTCTACTTCTTCTTCTGCCCATTTGTACTGTAATAACTTTTTAGCATCTTGGTGTGTGTGTATGTATAGCTTCTTGAATTACACTTCGATTACAGAGAGCATTTAAAAAAAGTACGCAGAATTTGTAGTTCTGTGAAACGTGCACATCCCCTGACTTCATACTCCTCCTCTTCCTGTGTAGGTGTAGACAGTGGAGAGATGGAGGTGCAGAGGGAGGGAGAGGAGGAGGACGAGGAGCGGTGGAAGGACCGACACAATCCCAGAGAAGGAGAGCAAGCAGACAGACGTACAGACTCCACAATTCACACAGTCCCTGAGCTGCTGTTGGACACTATGCAGGTAGAGAAGTAAACTTTCATTCTTTTCTTATTACTTCTCTGTCATACACAAACATTGTTGTGTCTCAGGACTGTGTTGTTACAGTAAAATAATCAAAGAATCCCTACTTTATATTGAGTTATCAGAGGCAGACCTTAAAGCTGTGTGTGTGTGTGTGTGTGTGTGTGTGTGTGTGTGTGTGTGTGTGTGTGTGTGTGTGTGTGCCACAATGATAAAGCAGGGGGGCATGGTGTTTGCACCAGGGGCAANGTGTGTGTGTTGTGTGTGTGTGTGTGTGTGTGTGTGTGTTTGTGTGTGTGTGTGTATATGTGTGTGTGTTTGCAGAAAGCAGAGAGAGACCCAGAGGAGATCAGGAGGGAGATGGAGCTGCAGCTGGAGGCCTGGCACAAACTGGCTCCAGGAACTCAGGAGGAGGTGAGGCTGACCCACGAGTTCAGTTCCAAATGACTCTAGTTACACCATTTACAGAGAGACAGAAATATTCAGTCAAAATGGATCATAGATGGTAAAAAGTTAATCAATTCAACTCAGTACAAAGCACTTTCTACTCTTAGCATCATGTCTTGTTAAACATTGATGCTGGGCGTTTCACTGCTCTCATAGCTATAAAATCCATTGTACACTTCCTGCTCGGGCGCAAACAGCAGACAAACATAGTTAGCAAGTAGGTAGTGAAAACAGGGTTTTCCAAAAATGTGGTGCAAGAGAAATGTAATGATGTAACTTTTTAAAAAGAGGGAAATTTGTGAAATTCTCACCTAAAATCCTGAGATAGATCCTCTGTCTGTCCATGATATCTGTTTCTGAGCTTATGCTTAAATATTTTTTCCACTTCAGATTTTTCCACAGATATACATTACAGCAGCAAAAAACACACTGACACAGAAATAATTCAATAAAATACACAAACCAAATAAAAACATAAAGTAACAATAACTGGTTGTCGGGTACTGTTTCAGTTTTTATACAAGTATCTTCTAGTTAGGCAGTCTTTATTTGGTGTCGTCTCATATAAATCAGCTATTTTTTTTTCACTTCTTTTTAAATTTATTTTCTTTGGCTCTCAAAATGTTTCCGTTATTAAAATGTCTTGGACAGTTTCCAGACAGTGTTCCTGCTTTGGGCCGTTTACATTAAGCCACTGTCTGGTAATCACTTTCTTACTTTCTGCAAGCAAAACTTTAATCAAATAAATATCCAAACTAATCACAACACCTTTAATGTTACATCACAAGTCTGGTCTTTGGGATTTCATATCCCAAAATATTTGTTATAGCCGCATTAATATTTTCCCAGTATAGCCTGATCTTTGGACATTTCCAGAAAATATGCGAATGGTCAGCTTCCATGCTATGCTTGAATATTTAGTAACGTGTGTGTTCAGATTGTGCATGATTAAAATTGAGGTCTTTAATGGGTTATAAATATGCTATGTTGCGTTTTTTAAAGGTGTAGGGGTGCGTCAACCTGTTCGGGAAGCGCTGGTCTAAAATATGTCAAATATGTGCCTTGATGACATGAGCCATATCCAGGGTCTATGCAGTTCTGAGTGTGTGAAGCCCAGGTTGTAACCTGTGACCAATGTGTTCTTGTGTGTGTTCCAGGAGAGTGCAGCAGCTTCCATGTGGCACCAGTACCAGACTCTGACCTCAGCTCTGTCCCAGCAGCTGTGTGAGCAGCTCCGTCTCATCCTGGAGCCCACGCAGGCCGCCAAACTCAAGTGAGGACCAACGCACTCACTACCTTAAGTGTTATCATGGATTTTATTATGTAATGTGGCCTAGACACATTTTATACACACAGTTATTTTTCCCATAAACCTTGTGTCAAGTTACTGGTCCTTCTTGTTTTCCCCTGATATTATCTTGTGTGATGAAACTTAGAGGCTCATTGTGTACCAGTGCTAATGCTGTGTTATAACAGAGAGATACACCCACACAATAACAGTGTTATTAAATGTATGTGTGATGTCACACTGCTCCACAGAGGCGATTACCGCACAGGGAAGCGTCTCAACATGAGGAAGGTGATCCCCTACATCGCCAGTCAGTTCCGTAAAGACAAGATCTGGCTGAGGAGGACCAAGCCCAGCAAGAGAGAGTACCAGATCTGTCTGGCTGTGGACGACTCGTCCAGCATGGTGGACAACCACTCCAAACAGGTAAGAGAGCCCTTACATGCTACCTCACATGCTGCTTGTATGGCTCCTAATGTGACATGTTCACAGTCAGAATGACAACTGGCTGAATTTAAAATGTGTTGTGTGTGTGTGTGTGTGTGTGTGTGTGTGTGTGTGTGTGTGTGTGTGTGTGTGTGGTGCAGCTGGCGTTTGAATCTCTCTCAGTGATCATCAACGCTCTCACTCTGCTGGAGGTGGGACAGGTGTCTGTGTGCAGGTAAGGTGATGCAGGTACAGTGTGATACACTAAAGATTGAAAAGAACGTAATGTGCAGATGAAGTTATGAAGCCATGTAACAAATATCTAAACCTGAAAACAAAATAAACATTCAAACAAAAAGTTGAAAGCGAATGCTTGTGATGTCAGACAGTGTTTACATGTATTTATTGTGAAGCTAACAATTAACACCTGCTCTCGTGTCCAGCTTTGGCGAGCAGGTGCAGCTGCTCCACCCCTTCCAGCAGCAGTTCAACGATGAGTCGGGGGCTCGGATTCTCAGACTCTGTCAGTTCCAACAGAAGAAGACCAGAATAGCACAGGTAAAATATTCTCAGTAAACATTGTGTTTCATTTTCTCTTATTTTGTGATGTGAGTTTGATGTTATAATGATCTGTGTATCGTGTATGATGCATCTCCTCCTGTCAGACTGACTCTTCTCTTCATGCCTCTCCTCTGTAGTTTTTAGAAACCTCAACCAAGATGTTTCTAGCAGCACGACAGCAGATTCCTGGATCTCTAAACTCGGGTAATGACTCATACTGTCTATTGAAGTGTCACACAGAGTCAGCTCAAAAATCCTGTGCTGTGCAGTTTACTGTTTTCTGTGAAACTCTGGGTAATCAAAGTTATATTTGTTGTCACTGCCATCAAAAGCTTGTGCAGCTTAAATAGGAAAACATGATGGGACAGTGCTACATGGCAATGAATACACTGAACTAGTGTGAGACCTGGTAAATCTCTGCTCTGACTGGGGAGATTGTTCCATAAGGTTTCCATTTTTTGATAAGTGTGCTGATACAGTACAAAAGTTTAGGTAGTAATACCACTTCAGTACCTTCAGATCCTGTTTTGATACTTTACTTTGTTGAGCTTAAACACAGTTTTCTACCACATAAGCCAAAAGACTCAAATGCATCTGCTTTCATGTGTCATCTTGTCAGTAGTTGAGACAGTGAAGTGTTGAGGCCAAAATTTCAGTGCAGTTTTCACCAATTGTTACAGAAACACTGTGGTTAATGTTTAAAAAGTATCGATGATCAATAACCAGGCCTAAGTTTCAAATCTAGTGGTTTGATGGTTTTGTATTTGCCACTTAGTGTGACGGCTATACAAGTGATGTTGCTTCCTGCTTGATCTGTGTGCCACTGAGTAAATGAGTCGGTGCCCAGACTGTATCAGATATCCAACAACTGAGCCTTAGTGTGGCACCAAGAGACAAAGAAGTCCCAGGATCTGAGCCAGGTGCTCTGAGGCAAACACAAGTCTTTGTCAAAGCTCTGAAACCCCGGGTGGAGCTAACATGTCATTTCATGGTGCGGGCATACAGGCGGCATCATAAAGGAGCTCAGCCAGCAGCTGTGTGCCGCCTGTAAACACAAAATGAGACTAGATACAGTATCATCTGTGCCATGGAAAACTAATTCTCCACATCAGTGTCAGCTGTGGAAAAATGTGACTCACGCTAACAAATCTATTTGAACTCCATGGCTAGGCGCATAATATCACATGACCCTCCACTGTTGCTCTCTGACCTGTGACCTCTCACCTCCTCAGAGACGGCCCAGCTGCTGGTCATCGTGTCTGATGGCAGAGGGTTGTTCCTAGAGGGGAAGGAGCGGGTGATGGCAGCTGTGCGAGCGGCACGCAGCGCAAATGTGTTCATCATCTTCGTGGTGCTCGACAACCCCAACTCTCGGGTAAGTGGAGAAGGATTTTACATTTCTGTTTTCTGAATCTCCAGACACAAAGTGTGACTAAACTCTGGTGCTGTGCTGCAGGACTCCGTCCTCGACATCAAGGTGCCCATATTCAAAGGGCCGGGAGAGCTGCCAGAGATCCGCTCCTACATGGAAGAGTTCCCCTTCCCCTTCTACGTCATCCTGCGAGACGTCAACGCCTTGCCGGAGACCCTGAGCGATGCGCTCAGGCAGTGGTTTGAACTCGTGACGGCAGCCGACCAGTAGACCAATGAGAAGCCATCTTTGACAGGAAGGGAGAAGTGGGCAGCAACCAACTGCACAACGCCACTCTGCTGCTCGCCTCTCAGCCACAACTCAAATTAAAGACTCAAAAAAAAAAAAAAAGACGGATTTGCCGCTGTACATGTGCCTTTATTTTCTTATTTACTGTAGATCTGAGTAGAGTTTGATAGCAACCTTTGCTGTTTGTCTTTGTTATCAGGGGAATTCTTAGTTTCTTTTGTAATGTAATGAGGATTGCTTTAACTTGCACGTCTGAGATGAAAAGATAAACAAAAATGTGATTCCCTTTCGTGTGAAACACCTCAGTGAAGAGTCAGTAAATACCTCTGTCCCCCTTGTACAGTCGACCTGAAATCCTGTTTGTGTGGGTGTTTTAGTCAGTGTTACGAAGCTCATCAAGTCATTCAGTGTCAGTGTGAACACAGCCACCGATGTACAGAGCCGACGGAGGAGAGATGTTGGATTGTGTTTTAAAAAAACATTTTATAACTTCGTGACCTACAGTAGCATGTTGATGTGGTCATGAGTGACATTTGAAGGAACTCTAAAATGTGCCTTGGAGAGGAGAAGAGTATCCCATTTCACATCAGCTGTGGGGGTGATGGACCGGAGGTGTGATCACAGCTCTGTCAGGATTTTTTAGAAATTCAGATCTCCACACTTTGAAGCACAGAGACTGCAGATTCCAGTTTTGAGGAACGCCCTGGTACAAGTCATTTTATCTGCTGTGTTGATCCTCCATCCATACTGTGTGACTTCTGCTAACGGAGAGCTCGGAGCTCATCACTGTGTCCTGTAGGAATAAGTGTTGGTGACATGATTATTATCACCTCAGTGTTTTGTAACGTGGACTGACATGTAAGCAGACATTGGTCATATGTAGGAGGTTGTTTCTCCGTTGCATCCATCTGTTGAATCATGACAAGAATGATTCTGACAATAAACAGTTTACAAGGTTGTGTGTCTGTCTGTGCTCATCTTTTCAGAGAAACATTTTGTTATTGTCATATATCATATTATAATTGTTATTAAAAGAAAACTTCACCCCCAGATGATGCTCTGCATATCAATTACTCACCCCGTGTTACGTCAAATTCATGAAGGAAATCTTGAAGTAAAAGGGGTCCACAACCGACAACAGCAAAACTATATCAAAGCACATGTTTAAAAACTCACACACAACTCATGCAGTATAATCCAAGTCTCATTTATGCAGCCACATGCTCAATAATTCCCAAACAAACAGCCCTGTGCGACCAGGAACTGGACTGAAGGTCAGACTCCATTAACAAAAACAGTAATTTTACCTCACTCAACACTGAAGCTGCTGACCTACTGCTGTCTGTCGTTTTTAACTAAGCCATTTATGCATTTCCCCAAAATGTTTCTGCAGCTGACCAATAGGAAGCTACAGTGGATCCAAAGAAGAGTATTATTATTAGTATTAGTATTATAGTTCATATTATTTTGCTGTTGTTGAACGTGGACCCCTTTTATTGCAATTCATCAAGAATTTTCTCAATTTTTAGATTATTTGTTGAGCGTGGAGGCGTGCAAAGAAAACAAGGTTTTCTTTATAGGGTGAGTAATTTATATAGAATGTTCTGTAGATGGGTAAAGTATTCCTTTAATGTTATTAATTATTCATTCATTCATTTTTTAAGCTAGGCTTCGCCAAAAGGGTGCCTGTGAACGAGGTCTTTCACATGCTGTCGTTGAGGCTGCTGTCCTCCGCTCCACCAGAGGGAGACAAACACCGGAGTAGCCGCTAAGAACGTCACCACAACATCCGCTTTGAGGCTCCTGAGCCAAGTCGTGTCCTCACCAAGCTGTCAGAGATGACAGTGTCAAAGTTACCGACTGCTGCTCTTTCCTTAAAACAGGTAAATACATACAACACTAGAAGGACAGTGTGTATCACTAACAGCTGGACTGGTTGACTATAGTAACCACACGGTATCATGCTAGCGGTGTTAGCTTGTTGGCTAACGCTCCATCTGTGTAGCGCTGTTAGCTAGATATCTAGAGTTTTGAAGGCTCTGTTTTTGTATCTTATATCTTTTTTATACAATTCAAGGGAGACTTTTGTCCATTTGCAGCGCTGTCTGGTGTATAGTGAAGTTATCCGCTGTTTACTGGCAGAAACTAAGCTAGGACTGTGCGGGTTAGCAAACTATGTGTGTGTGTTATAAAATGTATGCGTAACGTTAGTAGAGAAACAAATTCTCCAGACAAAGTTAAAACATACATGTCATTTATACATCATTTTGTCAATATTGCCATTATGAATGTGGAATGTGTGGCTAGCCAGCCTGAGAGACAGCTTACTCCGAAGTTTAGTTTAGTCAGTGCACTGCACTGGACCTTTAAATGCACTGGACACCACAGAGGTCATTTCTACTGGTGTATGAGTCTTTGCTCTTAACAAGGTAAAATGATATTGCAATAGTCTGGTTATTCTTGACTCACTCAAGCCAGACCTTTCTTAATAAACCCTGCTTTTCCAGGACTTCATTGTCCTGGTTTCATCATATGAGACACTTCTTTGTGAGAAATACAGTGTGGTCCATGTGCAGTAGGTATGAAAGGTGTAGTGGAGATGGAGTTGATAATAATAATAAGCTTTATTTGTAAAGCACCTTTCCAAACAAAGTTACAAGGTGCTTTACAACAGCAGAATAAAAAGGCAGAATCCAATAAAATGACAATAATATAAAAACATTATAAGAACATAAAAAACAATAAAACATTAGAAAGTAGAAAACATTAGACATTATTAGATGACAACAATTAAGTAAAAGCACATTTAAAAAAAGTGTGTTTTTAAGAGAGATTTAAAAGAAGACAGAGATGTGGCTCGCCTGATCTCCTCCGGCAGGTCGTTCCAGAGCGACGGGGCCCTGATAGCAAAGGCCCGGTCGCCCTTGGCTTTCAATCTAGATCTTGGAATCTCTAATAGGGACCCACCAGAGGATCTCAGGCTACGCCTTGGCTCATATGGGACTAAGCAGTCTTTGATGTACTCAGGGGCCAGTCCCATCCGGACCTTAAAAGTGATCATTAAAATCTTAAAATCAATTCTAAAACCCACAGGTAGCCAGTGTAATGAAGCTAAAATCGGGGTTATGTGAACTCTTTTGTTTGAATTAGTGAGGAGTCTGGCGGCAGAATTTTAAATAAGCTGAAGTCTGGAAAGATTATGTTTACTTAGGCAGGAGTAGAGTGAGTTACAGTAATCTAAACGGGATGTGATGAATGCATGAATGACAATTTCCAGGTTCTTGGGAGACAGAAAGGACCGGATTTTGGAGATTCTGCGTAGTTGGACAGTTGTTTTAACATGCTGATTAAAGTTGAGATTACTATCAAAAATGATGCCAAGATTTCTGCAGCTAGGGGTGATGCCGGTGGAGGATAAGCTAAGTTGCGGTGAGATGTGATTGTGTGTGGTGTCTGGGCCTATGATAATGACTTCGGATTTGTCTGGGTTCATGTTGATGGCAGTTGTATGTAACTGATGATCAGGCTTATTTGGAGTCATCAGTAATATCACTTAAAACTGAATATTCTTTGTCTAAACATTAAATCATTAATAAATAAAATGTGTTTTTTACACTGTCATGTTGAGTCTAACCTGCTGATTCTTTATCAGTTTTTACAGAGACAGAGGGTTTTGGGGATCTACAGAAACATGCTGAGGACCATACGGCTGGTACCAAGTGAGGCAGACAGGAAGTACCTCACGGACTGGGCAAGAGACGAGTTCAAGAGGAATAAGAACGCCACAAACCAGGTAAAGAGATAATATAATTGCTTTTGCCTTTCAACCACATAGTTAGATTCCCTCGAACTGCTCTAAGGGGAGCTGGGACACGAGAGCTGACAACATACTCAGAACAGCAGTATGTTAATCAGGACATTTAAAAGTGCCATGTTAAACCTTGCTATAGATGTGTTAAAGAGGTTTTGCTTCTCATCCAGAAAGATCATGGAGAGAGAGTATTGATTCTGATACATAGTAATTGTTTCAATGACTAATACTTGGGTGTAAGTTAGTCTGGCTCACAGGATGTAGACTGTGGGTATAAAGGCTGTCATTGGTCACTGACTTCCTGCAAGTGAAGTTACCATTTTAATCACCCTTGCTACTAGTCTTGTATGGCCACAACTTCTGGACTAGGAACCTACACGCTTAAACGACTTTTAATGTTTTGTGCGGCGCTTTCTTTTGCGGGGAATCATCCATTGTAACACCAGTGCTCACCTGTCCACTAAAACAAGGTCCCTCCTGACACAGTTTGCAAGAGCCCAAGATCATTCTGATTGGTTCGAAGAAATAAAAACAATCATTATTTACCTCAGTGCAGAGTTATGATGGATTCAGTCAGGCCTTTCTCCAGCGCTTGCACAACGCAGTAGTCTTTAATCGCCTTTGAGCCTTGTTCGCCTGCAGGTAAACAGTCTTTGTAGAGGGGAAAAGAGGTGGAACACACTGGCCAAAATGCAGTGTCAGAACTCATCAGCTGTTGTCTGATGACAATTTAGCTTTTTATAAGCTATTTTTCAAATTCATCAGCATTCATGTGTATCATCTGTGTATAGATATCAGCAGAAATGTTGTCTGAACCTTTCTCAAGTCGATAATTGAACTGTAAACAATGATCGATGCACTGAAGAGGAGGTCTCGGCTTGGATATCTGCTGACTAGCTCGAAGCCAAACTGAAAAACCCCTGAAAAGGCATGATACACCGTTCTCTCTCTTTGATTGGCTAGTACTTGTTGCCTTGGTTGCTTGGATTGGTTAGTTTCAAAAACCTTGCACCCTGGACCCCTGAAATACTGGCTGTTGTCCCCAAAGGCTCGTCATCGTCAGAGATAGCTAATGGCTTCAAAGACAGGCTGAGAACTAATTTAACTTGTGATTTAAACTAAATATGTGGACTTCTTAAATGGAACTTATGTAGAGACATTGTACTTATTTTCCCAGCTTCCTCTGCTCTGTTTATTAATGCTGTGTTTCTTATCATTTTTCATTCAGGATGCCATCCGTATGATGATCACACAAGCTAACAACCATCTAGAGGAGCTGCAGAAGTCTCTGGCGTTGGCCAAGAGTTAAACACTGTGAGCTGCTGTGCTCTCTGAGGAGACTCTGTGGCTGTTGACAGGAACCCTCTGATCAGGGTCGTGTCATTGTGAGTGACTGATGCAGAATGTATTGAAACTGTTTTTTGTCTGGACGCTGTTTTTGAGGATGGATTAATGGAACGGACCTGAAGCCATCGACCTGTAAAACCTCCTGAGCTGCTGTTCTGCATACAGTGCTGAGGATTTATGCTCCATGATGGTGGAAACTGATCAACCTGTGAGCTAACTGAGCCCATCTGCCAGACTTTAGTTTGTGCTGTGTATTTATATATATATATATATATATATATGTGTGTGTATATTGAATGTATTAAAGAGGAACTAATAAATCCACTGACAGATTCAAGATGATCATTTTTTTTAATACAAAATATGTTTTCTGTCATCATCACAGAGTGCATTATTCATATCCACAGAGTTATCCATAAAACTAACCAACATGTATGAGCACACAGTCACTACATCAAACATACAGCAGACAGTAATACTGTAACACAACTCTGAGCTTTCTTCATGCAACTTGACACAATTCACCAGGACTGTTCTTTACTTTATTGGCAGTGCATTAGCTTACTGGAAGACATGATTATATGTCGTCAGCTGTTCGGGGTCATGACATGGTTTGTTTGGTGTTGATCAGGGCTGCAACTAATGATTACTGTTATTACTGATCAGTGGTTTGGTCTGTTAAGCAGCAAAGCCTCCTGGTTTAAAGAGAGAGGCTCAAAGAATAGCAATTCAGTGTGCTTCCAACCTTTTGTTGAACAAAAAGCGCCATCTAGTGGGCTCAGAAAATAAAGAAAATGCTTCAGCTACTGATACTGATTTTAAAAAAACCTTCAGGGGTTATATACAGCGTGAGTTTAGCTACATTCTCATAAGTAAGCAGAAGGTTGCTCCTCTAACGTCACAGGGCTGATCTCAGCATGCAGATACCAACAAAAAGCTTATTGTACTGTAATTCCCTCCATCCACACAACTTCACTATGATCCAATGATGCCACTGTGCACATCAGCTACACCTGCTGTTAATGACAGAATGCTCATGGTGGTACACAAATCAATATCTAGAGAATGGTTGGGCTTACAATGTGTGAACACACTGCACAGTGTTGTTGATGGTTAATGTGATGTAGTTAATCTATCCCATAAACAGCACATTAGATCAGTGTTTTGACACCTAGCTTTATATCTACTGCTTTATTTACAACACAGTGCACAACAGCTGCCCTTATTTCTACAGAAGTGTATGAACAGCTCTCAACAGATCAGTACAATGTTACCGTGACAACCAACAACACAGGAATGTGGAGCGTTTTTAGTATTCCATTATGATATGATTGAGTGGCTCCAGGCCCCACAGCTTAATGACATAATGAATTCAGTTATCTCCTCAGTATGGCTGTGGTGTCCAGGAACACAATGTCTGTTTGTCATTTATGGATCATAAATCCAGATCATGCTGAGGCTGTTGAAAGGTAAACCCTCTGGTAGTGACAGAAGAGGTGTGTGTTAGCAGTCATCACGTCTGTTAGTCCTCAGCATGCGCAGCTCATCCTCCAGGTAAGCGATCCTCTCGATCAGAGCGGCTCTGTCGGCCTGAGCCCTCTGATCGGCCTGCCAGCGAGCCTCCTGCACTTTCCTCTCGTACCAGCGCTCCATCTGCGTGGACACCGCCTCAAAGAAGTACTGCGTCACCTCCAGAGCGTGCATGTTGTCCCTCTCCTGAGCAAAGGAGGGTTCGCTGGGCTGCTCTCCAAAGACCTCCAGAGTCCGGACCCCTGTGGCCCCTCTGGACTTAGTCCTGCCCTGGGAATGCTTCTTGTGGTGCTTCCCTCTGTCCCGCCCTCGCTCCCTGTCTCTGAGCCCGGCTTCAGTCCTGCTGCTGCAGCGGCGCTCTGTGGCCGGAGACAGGCTGCTGGCTCTGTAATTCCTTTCCCCCTTCGCCCTGTGCTCTGCCATGTCCACCTCCTGCCGCTCCTGGTTCTTCCTTTGGGTGTCAGCACACATCACAGGACGCTCCTTCGGCCGAACCACCTGGACAGATGATAGCGGGCTTTTGGCTGCTGCAGGAGAGGTGACTTCAGCATTATGAGCTTTATCACCATCTGTTAATTAGAGATTCAATGAGCACATTCAATTTACACACTCACCACTACACAGCAAATATTTATTCTTCAAACAGTCCTGCTAATTAGCATGCAATAACTCTGAATCATGAACAAGCTGCCGTGCACAGACTGAGTCAGAACTCAGTGTTTTTCTCCCGCAGCAATGTTATTCCTTCTATGTTAAGGTCATGACAGAAATAGTGAACCTATCGTCATGCAATGGTAATTACATACGCCTGCAGAACTATCATCCTGAGAGGAGAAATGTGGTCTCATAGGTTACAGCTCAGAGCATCGTTTTTATCCAGTGCAGCAGGTTCCAGGTCAGAATAACATGTTAACTCTGGAAATTACAAGGGGGTCGAACTCAAAACAACAAAACTAATCTGCCTTTGTTTACTGTATTTGCAAAGTTGTTTCTTTGCATTTGTCAGATAATTAAAAAATCCTCATATATATAGTTTATGTTTGCTTGTTTTTGGTGGACTTATCAGTTAAATGTGAATAATCTCTGCAGGCACACAGCAGCTGTTGGTCGACAATTATCTGCAGTTGTTTTGACTGATGACAGTGTGTGTGGAACTTTGTGCCAGTTTGGAGGTCCAGGAGGGGGCGCTGTTGCCAGGAACATGAATCTGAATACAGCACAGCACTGTAATATAATATAATATATAGACATGTTGCTCGTGTGTAAGTGTGTATGTCAGCATTAAATGCTGTACTGTGAATGCAATGTTGATCTAACATGGTGATATGGTGTGATCACTCTTAGTGAATGTGTCACAGGTTATGAATTATCATTGATGGTTTCTGACATATCATCATAGATTTGTTTTCATCTTTTTATAAACACTTGACCAATTTCAAAAATGTGACTACATGGCATTACTACTGTGTGTAATTACCTGCTACTATTCAACTGTAAAAGAGATTGTTGATCTCAACGGGACTTACCCGGTTAAATATAGGTTAAATACAATAAATAAAAATTCATAAATAACCCACTACACTGCAGATCAGCCACTTTGTGGTTCAACAGTTTACTGAATGTTCATTTTGACCTATTAGCAATGTTGATAGTCGGATAATTTAGGCTTAACAGGCTATTACCTTCATTAATACTCTCAAATAAGTTTTGCTCCAGATAGATTATTATTTAATGGCCAAAAATGGCTCTTTCGATAGTAAATCTTGGGCTAATTGCTGTCTATTTTAGCATTAATTTGCAGCCTGGACCGCTGATGTTTGAAATAAACTGAAATAAGTTGAGATAAATAAATATTTGATGACTCAGTGTCTCCATGTGATGAAAATGTTCACATTGACACATTTGGTTGTGTGAGCTGTTTGCTGAGTTGTTACCTGGAGAGCTCTCCACATGAACCACAAAGTAGTGGTTTGCTGAGCTGCCCTCTGCCACACTGGCCTCGCCCCGACTGGAGTCCAGGAGGGCAGGGCTGTTGTGGAGATCCAGGCACTGGGAGCTGCCTTCCTGGCCGGAGGGCAGCACAGTGAGGCCGGCTCCATCGGCTTCATTCAGGCCCTCTGCAGCAGAGGAGGAGCGCTGCAGCTTGGTGCTGCCGGGCTCTCCTGTGAAGCGAAGATCTATGTTCTGCAGTTTGGACAGACACCAGCTCTTCAGCTCACTGACCAGGGACGCCTGCTTGAAGAGCAGATACAACCACACACAAGAGGTTACATTGGTTTACGTCACATTTAATGGGAGAATTGCTGACAAAAGTTTAAGTTTAAATGTTTGGGTAAAGCTTATCCCTTAATATGTTGACATTATCAGTTACACCATTTGGGATGTTGTTCTTAAAAATCTACAGTGAGTTGAAGAAGGAAACATCCATCTCTGTTTGCAGCAGAGCAGAGAGAAAGGCGTTTTTAAAAGTCTCTGTGTTCAGCTCTCAGTACTTTTGTAGCTTCTGACGAAATCTCTGTGGTTTGGAGTTTAGTTTCTCTCCTGCGTCCTGTTTTTGCTTTAGATATCTGCTTTATTTTACTCTTTCATGTTCGCTATCAGCAGTATTAGAAGTTGTGTGAAGTTGCTGCTAAAAAAATATTTAGAACTCTGGCACATGTAAAACCTAAATTTTACTCTGAGCAGCTTTACAAATACCAGATTATTTTTATCCAACATAAACAGCCACCTTCAGCCCTGATGACAACATATAGGCTCTACTTTAGTTACTTGAATTTCTACTTGTCTTGTTTGATGTAGCAGTAAACACGAGATATAGATCTGTCTGTCCCAACGCCTCAGTGATGACCTCATCAGCTGCAGAGCCTGTGATGGCTGTCAGTGTTACCTGTCTCTTCTCTGCTTCCAGCCTCTCCTGCAGAGCCCGCTGCTCGATCCTCTGCAGACACTCGCTCCTTTCTGCGGACACTCTCTCCACTGTCATCTTATCCAGAGCTCGCATCTGATGGCAAAACCACAAGTCACACACATCAAGAGTGCAACCAGAAATATGTCAGGAGGAATAACAGTAGCTGAGAGGCTTTTCTGTCTTTAAGACCCTTTCCAGTGAATTTCAAGTTTTTATCCTTATTAACATGTCCATATATTTTTTGTATGATACACGATAAACCATCAAGCAAAATAAGCCATCAATGCCATGGCTGAACATTTCCGACTTGGAGGTGCAGTGTACTAATGATGGTTTCAAGAACGCAGATTCAGACTTCCCGGGGTTGTTCTGTCACAAACTTTAAAAGTCTGATCCTCTCAACATGAAAGGCGGGGCTTTCCATAACACTGGCAAAACAAGGAAAAGCAAAGTGTGGCTTTGTGACAGCATTTTGCAAAATAAGATTCCCTTTCACTACAAATTCTCAGAGCTGGCGATTGGGATCAACATCAGCAACACATTATTAGCCGTTTGGCAACGTAGTCAAGCTGAAAGCTCATGTTATCCGTTACTGTTTACAAGCAGAGGTTTGTGTGTTTAATGAGCAGAGTGAAGGTGAGCAGGAGCTGCAGGCCAGTGGCTAAGGAGCTTGTTTGCATATTTACAGATCCACACATACTAAATAAGGCAAAGGTGTAGTTACTTCAAAGCTATTTTAAAGCATGAAGGGATTTTTTTTCACGGAAAACAATAAGCCGTGAGTTTTTAGGGGTTTAATCAATGCCAGGAGAGGAACTTTAAAGTTGTTCATATTTCCTATGATTGTATTGTATTTTTATTCCACTTTTTCAGACAATGGTGTTCTTCTAACTCTCTGTCAACAGTTTGTGTTTGTCCCTTTCCTGTTTCAACATGCACATATACACACACTGTAGCCAGCTCCATACAGAAATGGCTTTTCTAGTTTGGTATGGAAGAACTTGAGGTGCCTGCACAGACCACTGACCATACACTGTATAAAATAGTGGATGTAGCCACCATAACTTCACCCATTGGTTTGTGGACTCTGGTTTTTGGCATTTTGACCATCGCCATCTTGGATTTTTAGAGCCAGAACTGAGCCACAGAGACCACAACTTTTTTGTACCAGGCTGTACACATGTTGATTTCTGCTGTTAGGTTGGGCATTTTAACACAGGGGTCTATGAGCTCTTGGAGCCAGCCTCAAGTAGCCACTCAAGAAACTGCAGTTTTTGGCACTTCCGCATTAGCTTTATTTTTCAGCTGTTGAGGTTGCCCGTTTCTTACCTTTACACCTTTGGGATGAACTGGAACGCTAACTGAGAGCCAGACCTCATCACCCAGCACCAGTGTTGGACCTCACTAATGCTCCTGCGGCTGAATGGGAACAAATCCCTGCAGCCAGATGGAGTTGTTATAGCAGCAGACCGATGCCCATGGTTTGGGAATAATAATTCAACTATGATGCGCAGAATGCTTGATGACATCTGTGCCTTATACTGAACTACTGGTTGCATGACTATGACAGCCTCATTACAGCACACAGTGTTTTGTCAGTCAGCTGTAGAGTAAACATCTTTTTGTCTTGCAGTCCCTTGGTCAAAGAATTTCTCAACTTCCAATGTTCCTCTCTTGTGTTTACCTTTGGGCCTACATACCTGATTCTGTTGTTGCTCTGATCGTGGTGATTATGCATTCCTGACTACATCCACTATTGTATTTTGTCAGGCAGCAGTGGTGCTCAGAGTCCATGCATCAATGACTGTGTGCTATCTGATAGAGGCTTTGTACCTTGTGCATGTATTACGCACAAGGTGGCTCCAGGGGGAAATGAAGCAAAGCCCAGTTGCTGTAGTGTTCCAGCTGGTCACCTACACGGGAATGGAACCCCTAACCCCCACTATGTTAGAGCCATGCTGTATCTGTTCAGATAGTTAGCAGATAAACAGCGATACAGTGAGAAGACTTGTGTTTCTGCTCAGATTCAGACTGTATGGAGCTGGATATTTCAACTCAACAACTCTACCCCTTTAGATTCATTTGACAGCTACTGCAGAATGATGTAATGTTCCTGTGCTCAGGTGCTATAACCAAAAAACTAAACAAAAACTTTGTCCACTGGATGCTGCTGCATTGCATTCTAGTGGTCCTGGAAGCAGACATACATAATTTACAATATTGTAAAGTCATTTAAACAGATGTTTATAAACTATTTATCCAGTTTATCAATAATTTGAAAATTTTTTGGATGCTGCATTCACCGTGGAATATTTACGCTACTTTCTGCATCAATTGTCTTGTGTTGTTTTTAACACTGAATGATGAAGCCAAAGACAATGTTGTACAACATGAACAATAAAGCGCCTAACAAACTGTATGCCTAACTAACTTTAGAAGTATTTCACATTTCTGAGATGCAAGCTGTTCTGACGAAAATAGACTGTGTGATCCACAAACTTTGCTCTGCTTGTATGTGGGCAGTTTAAACCAAAACAAAAAATTAAAAAGTCAACTTTTATGTTGTGGTAGCATGTGTTTGTTACCTGATGTTTGTTCTTACGGTCCAGTTGGCCCATCTTGCTGTTCATCAGATCTTGGACGGTGTGGATTTCAGTCTTCATCTCCTCCTTTGTGGCCTCCAGCTGGTTCTCCAGTTTACTGATGAGAGGTTCACAGCGGCAGCCGTTTAGAGGAGCCTGCAACACATCGCAAACAATCAACAGAGCAGCACCAACAGTGAACGTGTCTAAAACAAACTCCAGCTGTGAAGTCTTTTAAACAAACTTTTTATGCGATTGTCAAAACGTGTTTTGTATTATATTTACTGTGGGGCTGCAGTGAGACTTTGAATTGAAATGACAAAAAGGGGCAGCACTAAATGTATCTTGGGTTCATACAAAATGTATTTTAGGATGTTTCTCTGTAGGAGCAACATGTGGGAGGAGGGGAATGGGAATATATAAGGACGAGACATTGAGAATGAGTTTATAGAACACATAATTACATGAATAATAATGTCTGGAGTGTTGGTGCCCTTACCTGCATGATCTTGCCATCCTTGCCGCGGTACAGAGTGTACAGCTGATAGGCTTTATAGTTATGTGGAGGGACGGATGCATGAAGGGGAGCTCCTCGCAGTTTGCACTTCTTCTTGTGAAAGCCTTCGCTGTGCCTGGTCTCTTTGCGGCGGAGGGGGTCGGACAAAGACGGCTGAAACATCAACAGCACCTGAGGTTATTCCATCTTGTACATCTTAAATAGCAATTTAGGGAGGGTGCCACTAATTGTCTTCCCCTGTGCACAACCTTGACTAACAACAGTTAGCTTCTCTATTCCTGAATGAACATCAGTGTGGATTAGAGTGTGTTTATCTAACTGAGATGGCTTCAGGGACCTACTTTGTCTTTCTGCTTCCTGTTCTTTCCCCTCCTGGTGTTTGACTCGGTCACCTCAGCGTGTCTGCAGGCAGCTCGGTCACTGCTCTGGGTGTCATCTGCAGCAGAAGCACTGTCCTGCAGGGAACAGGGAGAATACAGGTATGGTAGAGCACTTAACTGGAAATTAATGTCCACTAGATTCCTCCTTATGGAGGAAACTAGTGGACACTGTTATTGTGGCTTGTTTCAAAATGTTTCAATCATTCACATAAGTGAATTTATTAAAATCACTAATACCCTGCTGATTTTTTCATCATTATTTACTCGGTTTAACCTCTTTAACCACAGACCACCAAAAGGTAGGTCAATACAAACATGTGCTATACAGTCAAACTTTTCAAACCCTTGACTGTAAAATTCTAATGGAGATGCAAAATTTCCACAGAATTTGGAAATGTGTTTCCAGTTATGCCAAAATATTTCCATTTGATGAATAGTGTAGCCATTTAATTAAAGAAAGCATAAAGCTTGGTTCTGGAAATCTCACTTGGTGTACATGGCATATAGTCAGAGAGTGTGAGATAAGATGATTTTTCCAACCTCTTAGATGCTTACGGAGCGTGCTTACTTATTTGAAGGTTTATGAGTCATTTTAAAATATACATATATTGACGATTAACACAAGTTTTTTCACCCTTTTTTATAAAACAGCACCACTGCATTAATCATATATGACATTACCAATGTCATCCATACTGACTTTCTTCAGTTGTTCCCTTCCTCCTAACTCACAAGTGTCTCATGATGTATGCTTTTACCTAAAGTTTTTACACGACAATTTACGATTGCTTTGACACAGCAATCCAGTTTTTACCTTACAGGGCAGCATCTCATCTCTGGGAACAGACTGAGCTCTGCCCTCTGCCTTCAGCTTGTCTCTCCTCTTCCTCACACTCCTGCCCCGCACAAAACTCTGCACCTGAACACACGCACGCACGCACGCGCACACACACACGCACACGCACACACACACACACACACACACACACACACACAGGAATGACAGGAATCACAACTTAAATCATTATGAGTTTAATAAATTAAAAATGAAAGCAGACCATTAATCCCAGAGGCACTAAACATGTATCTGTTTTATGTACACCTGAGGTCATAAATAACTAGAGCTCACTGTTTTTACAGGTTTCAACAAGAAGTTATTGGTTTTTAAAAAGAAGATTGGATGTCCCTAAGGCTTGATGCAGTTGACTATTATTTTTCATATCTGTATTTTACTTTTGATCACTTATTATTTTTTATTCTTTTACAAACGTCTTTACTTTCTTCACTAAATTCTACAATCTTTTTAAAATAAAAACTGTGAGAAAAGGAGCACTACAGATTCCAACAGTCTAGCTAAACTTTCTCTAATGATTAGATCTAATGATCTAAGTGATGTGTCTTGGTGAATGAGGTGGTCTAAACTCTTCTGTGCTGAGAACAGCTACACTTGCATGGAAAATGCTTTTAGCCCCTTTCCAGATCCAGAAAGAACCATGAATCGATCTGAGAGGAAAAAAACACCTGATCATGAAATCTTTACAATCTGTAATCACCAGTCAAGTTTCTATGTGTCTATGAAAACATGGATGCTTCACACACATCTTCTACCTCCTGACAGCACAGAAGATATATACAATCAGCACAGTTTTTAAGGTGGACACCCAAGAAGAGTGTCAGCAATTAAGTATCTGACGAAATATTTCCCCTTCTGTTCCTGAGATATGGCGTTGAGTAATGGCCAGAAAAGTATTTTATGCAGAACATTATGATGTCACAGTGAAGCTGATCTTTGACCTTTTGGATATAAAACGTCATCATTGTTTTATCCTATCAGACATTTGTATGACGTTTTGTCATAATTAGCTTATGAATTCTTGAGTTATGGCCAAAAACATATTTTTTGAGGTCACACTGACCTTGACCTTTGACCTTCAACCACAAAATTCTAATCAGTTTATTCTTCAGTCCAAGTGGATGTCTGCCCCAAATTTAAAGAAATTCCCTCAAGCTGTTCTTGAGATATTGCATTCACTAGAATGAGATGGATGCAAGGTCATGGTGACCTTGACTTTGACCTCTGACCAACAAAATCCAATCAGTTCATCCTCAAGTCCAAGTCAACCTTTTGTCAAAGTGGAAGAAATTCCATCAAGGTGTTTTTGAGATATTGCGTTTACGAGAATGAGACAAACAAGGTCACAGTGACCTTGGCCTTTGACCTATGACCACCAAAAACTAAGGAGTTCATCGTCACGTCATAGTGGACATTTCTGCCAAATTTGAAGGAAATTCCCTTATGCCGTTCTTGAGATATTGTGTTCACAAGGATGAGAGGGACAGACGGACAGATGGACAACCCATAAACATAGTGCCTCTGTCCACAGCTGGCGCTGGCGCAAAGGCATAAAAACAGATAGTGTGTAGTATGAGCGCAAAAATGTCTATCTCAGTATGAGTTTTGTTTACAGCTGTCTGGACTGGTGAGACTGGTTTTACCTGGGGAGCTTTGGTCAGTAGAAGAGCCACATCTGGGTTGTTGTGCTCTCTGGCCTGGTCCAAAGCTGTTTGACCTGCCTGCAGAAACACACACACACAGCTGATCAAGGACGGTCAGAACATGACTCAAACACACAGAGGCTGGGGCCTTTCAAACCCAACACTGAAAGCTGTTTTACCTTTATTGGACTACGGTGATCAGCTCTTTCTGAATGCACCTGACCAACGCCTGAAGAAGTTAGATACTGTATGCCATGTGCTTTACGTTTTCAGGTAATTTCAGTGAGACTTTTACCTGGTTTAATAAAGGATGAAACAGCCTTTATCCCTAAATCAAGTTAATGCTGACACAACACATCCTTTGTGTTTACCTGTTCTCAATAAATTCAGTATTCAGTTTATTACATGTCTCTGTTGTTGTTAGTGATGGGATTAGTGCTTTGGAAATACATAATGCTCAACCTGCCATGTGAGCCTTTATATATATCAGTATGGTCTGTATTCATTCTATCTTTGGAGACCTGGTCACAATTTGATTATCACTTTTTTGTCACTTTCCAGTAAAACTGTGATAGACAAGACTTAACACACACACACAGCCAGTTTAAATGTCCATTTAAACGTCAGAGAAATTAGGTGTTAGGAACTTCCTTTGCTTCTGCCAATGAGTAAAGTTGCTGAGTGCAGCTTTAAATAGATTTCAGGAGGCAGGGACAATGTGCTGCTGGAAGAATCTCTCAACAGCAGATTGGTACCACTAGAGAAATGTGTGCTGACTCGAAGATGAAGAAAGGCAGAGTGAGTGCACAAACACTTCTTGTGAGCATTAATGATGTAGAAAGAGGCTGCAGGCGCTCACATTGTTGCAGATGTGGCTGTCTGCCCCTGCCTCCAGCAACAGACGTACTGTCTTCTTATGATTCAGAGCAGCAGCCACGTGTAGCGGTGTGTCCCCAGCCTGCGCGCACGCACACACACACACACACACACACACACACACACACACACACACACACACAGAAGATGGTGGTGTGAGAGTGGAGCCTTAATTTATGCAAAACTTCTAGGCATCTAATGCTTGTATGAACAATCTACATTGCATGATAACAGATTGGATCCAACAAAAAAATATTTTAAAAGAATATGGGCTGATGAATCAGTTAACAAGGGAAACTGGACAGAAATTGTGAATTTAAAAAAACAACAGTCAATTTTACAAGCCAGATAACTGATTTCAACATTGGCAACAAATTTCCGATCAGTGCTCTCATGCCAAAGTGACAGGTGCTGTGCAAAACCCCCGACAGGACTTGCAGCAGGTATCTAGCTGGTGGTTTGTGATCATTTTGTGTCCAGTCAGAACTCACCAGGTTCTTCTCTGACACAGAGCAAAAGGCTCCCAGCAGGATGCGGATCACAGCCACGTGGTTGTAGCGTGCTGCCACATGCAGGCACGTATCCCCCGCCTGGAACACATATTTAGTGATTAGCAATTTCATTTCAAAATGAAGCATTCATGACACTTCATAGAAGCACAACATGAAAATAAATTTTAGTTAGAAATAGATTTTAGTACTTTAGGCTGTTTATTTTAAAAGGTGCTGGAAAGGAAAGCACTGCGCTGGTTATTAGTCATTTTAGGCATTACAGTGCAACTAAAATTGGTCAATTTGTTTTGCAGTCAAAAAACATGTCAATTAGATTTTTTATTTAGTGAAAAGACTCTTTGGGCATAGATCAGAAGTTCTCCTTCATCCTACAAGCCACTGAAACAGACGCCAGTGTACATGTCTGTACGACATCTATTGCTCGTCTGTCCGTCCTGGAAGAGGGATCCCTCCTCAGTTGCTCTTCCTGAGGTTTCTACCCTTTTTTTCCCCGTTAAAGGGTTTTTTTGGGGAGTTTTTCCTTATCCGCTGCGAGGGTCATAAGGACAGAGGGATGTCATATGCTGTAAAGCCCTGTGAGGCAAATTGTGATTTGTGATATTGAGCTTTATAAATAAAATTGATTGATTGATTGATTGATTGACAGCTCAGCTTACAGGGGCACCAAGACACACAATGACGAAATAAAACAAGTCTTGCTGGTAACTGTAGCCTACCAGCTAAAAACAGTGTTTTGTTAGCACTAGCACTGATGATTAAAGCACCATTTAGCATCTTAACTGACCAGTGTCGACATGTGCAGATGAGTTTTTTAGCTGCTCAGTTTGCTGCAGTGGATCGAAGACAGCTATCTAGCCTGCACACTGACATTAGCAGCACATTTTGCCTCATGGATGTTTACTTAGCCAGAGAGCTAATGTTGGTTGAAATTCCTTCAGAGTCTGAGGCTGATTTCAGCCTTCTTCCAGCCAGTCTTCTCCTTAAATGATGATGACTGCTCTGAATGATATCTCTCACAGAAAGACACAATACAATTTCTGCCTGTGACAGACCTTGATTGTAGCCCACCGTCTGATCCGCTGAGTAATTGGTAGTCTACTCCTTGATCTGACATTTTCAGCTTGAATTAGTTTCTACAGTTGTCAAGACGCCATCTATGCACGCTGGCATGGAAATATTGATCTCTGATAATCATTATAAGTAGTCCAATAAAAGCAAACAACCTTTTGTTTTCTCGTTACAATGGGTTGATTATCTCGGTGTCTTGAGCTAACAAAGACTGTTTTCTCGAGACAAGGAAATACAACAACCTGTTGTTTTCTTTAGATAACAGGTTATTTATCATGATGCTTCAATAAAACAAGGTTTGTTTTCTTGAGATCATGAAACAACTTTTGATTTAGAGATAACATCATTAAAGAAATAATTGCTAGCACAGCCACGCTAAGCTTCCATAGATAACTAATTATTTAAATCAAATACATATTGTGAAAAAAGTCAGATGCTTCTCTTTTTTCATGCCAATTTAATTTGAAAATACTGTATATGGATTGCATGGCCTGGTCAGACAAAATAACCTGAAAGTAAGTTGTTGGGCTATTGCAGTGGGAGTATATGATTATGAACATTTAATGAATAAAAAAGATAAGAACATAACTGATAGATCAACCAGCATCGGCAACACTTGTTAGTTTCAGCCCAAAATCCTTCGAGATTAATGCATCAATAAGCTAACGCTAATAAGCCAAATTATTTCAATTATGCCCACTTTTACCGAACCACAGGGTTTGAGTGAATTTCTTCCAGTTACTGTCTGAGACCTGGTCCTGCCATCAACAGCTTAATCAAATATTGAAGGTTCCTCACTGAGAGTTAGCACAAGGGAAATTTTCAACAATCAGTTCTCAGAGAGCATCTGAGGACAGCTGCTGTTCAAACACATCACCGCCAACCTCCTCCTGCATTTGTGTCATGCTGACTAACAACAGTTTCCCCCATGAGGCTGCAGATTACGTTTGAAGTGCAAATGTACCATGTAGTGTTTCATAATTAAGCGACTACTGTGCCATGTTAACAGCACTGTGACGGCAGTGCACTGCAGAGAGACAGAGCAGTCATCCTGGATTTCAAAGCCGCTGGATAATAGAAAGCAGGTAAATGTGAGCGGGTGAAGAAGAAGTCAAGACACAAGTTTGTTTTCAAAGAGCATTTTGCATGAAGGAACAGCAAAGAAGAAGAAACAGAGGGAGACTAGGTAATGAAAAATATAGTGAGAGGTGAAGTATAAAAACAAGAAGGATCTAAAATTAAGGAATTAGTAAGTTCACTTACTGGATGTAACACCAATAATCAATCAAAGGAGCTAGACAGCTAAAAGTCCCACTTGTTTAGGGAAACTTCATACTTAAAGCGGCACTGATTGATTTTTTGGCTAGCTGGGGGCAGCGCAACAAGCTGCAAACACATTATCTGACATATACAGTTTGGTAGGGTAAATGCAAGCAGTTACCTATTGACAAATCTAGCAGACAAGGAGCAGTGGGGTCGTATATCTGTCCACCAGTCTAGGTCCAGCACTGACTGCCTTCAGATCTGCTCTAATCTCCCCCATCAATCTTTTAGAATTTTTTTAGCAGCTCTTTGCCACTACTGGAAACCAGGTTGATGAGAGCAGTGAGAGTGAACCAAAACAGTAAAACTGTGGGCCAGAACTCCAACAAACGCTTTTGGTATAACATAAGACATAAGAATCAGCCTTGTGCAAGTCCACTACTGACCAGTCAGTAGACTGCAGTGTTTCTAGCTCCACCTTTTACGTAGTACCAGATCTGTGTGCTAGGTACCCCTACAAAGGGGGGACCAAAAATGGGGACGGTAAAGAATGGTTCCATTGGTACCATCCACAACTTTTCACAGTGGAAACCGAAAAAAAGCGTACCGAACTGAACTGAACCATACCAAACTGCTTGGTGGAAATGGGGTTAAGGAGGCATAAAAGCTCTGTAGGGCTGAGGGGGACTGCTGAGTCTGGATTTGACATTACGAGCGACACCTTTCACATTATACACAGTCTTGTTTTCTCTGGTTAATATAAAAGTAACTAATATTGCAGCTTTAATGGAAGTTCCATAGTGATTATAGAAAGCCGGTAAATGTGAGCAAGTGAGAGAGAAGTCAAGAGGCAGGGTACACAGTGGACAGGTTGCCAAATTGTTAAATTGAGGACATGCATTTAATAAATAATGTTATTTTGCATCACATGCAATTTTTCTCTGAGTGTAGTTGTCACACCACTATACTAAGTTGAGCAGACATAACATTAACAACACTGTGTCAATGATAACACAAGAATGATCTCAATAGAGATGTCAAAAGCCTTGTTGTCTGAGACAGGGACACTGGTGCTCCTAGGTAATTTTCTAGCATCAACAGATTCACAGGAGACAGACTGGTCTGAATAACTGATGGCTGTTGCTGCATCTGTCTCATTAACTCTGGCAGGTGCTTCCAGCAGCAGCACCCACCGGAGCCCTGCTGGATACTTACATGGTTCTTACTGTCAGGCCTGGAGCCTCCCAGGAGCAGAATCTTGGAGCTTTGAGCGTGACCGTTCTGACACGCAAGGTGGAGAGCTGTGTTTCCTGCCTGTAAACAGAGTGTTTTTTGCTGTCAAACATGTCATTTATAATGTATTCTTATTATCTTATTCAGGTTAACAGTGTTGGGATACTTTGGTACCACACCCTTCTTCTGATAACCGTGCTACTGCAGCAAACTGAACTGATTTCTACTTTTAAAAGTTACATAGTCTTGCTTTAAATGACTTATTCTGAATAGTTTTTGCTGTATAGCACAATGGCCTTCTTTGCTAGTGAACTTCTCGCAGAAATAACAGAAGCATTTAATCACCACTGAATGAATGATTATTGGAATACAGTTTAAACAAACACGTTTTAGTACTATGGTGGAGTCCAATGCAGAATCACCTTGTTTTTAGCGTGAGCATTGGCTCCAGCCTTCACCAGCAGTTTGACAGACTGGCTGAAGCCGTGCCAGGACACCTCATGGAGAGCTGTGTTGCCATCCTGAAAGGAAAAGGACAAAAAACCACATTAACAACATCTGCACTGATGCACTTCACTTTATGCCAGCACAAATCTTCAAGATACTTTCATTTAACAAGATCCTCTTCCTTCATAACTCTACAATTTAGGTAAGCCATGAACAATTATGTCTCGTTTCCACTGCATGGTTCAGCTCAACTCAATACCCTTTGTGACGCCTGTTCACCTTTCCAATGTCTTTTTTCGACTACAGTTTTATGGATAAAAAAGACACAAAATTTGTAATTCCTTGTCATGAACCATCAATGAATACTCAAATCCATCCTCAAATGTGACACTTTTTAATTAACAAAGACTTGAGTCGCTGTGTAGTATGCGACATGGCGTTTCTCGCTATCACTGTGGCCGAGTCAAACTACAGACCTCATGACAACAAACAGTCCGTTATTCCTACAATCAATCTCCACGTTTTACAGACCTATGTAGGAGTATGATAAATATTATGTTGGGATAATATATGAAAAGACAGAGTGAACATTCATAACATCAGCCAGCTGTAAAGGATTTATGGTGAAAGGGCTTTATTAAATCATGCATGGTAATACTGGCTGGATTTTGTACACCAGTAAGTATCTAAAATAGACCATTAATGCACTGCATCTCAGCAGAGTTTTGTTTCATTTCTCTTTCCACCGTGAGTGTAAACACACTACTCTGCCTTTAACGAGGGAATGAGGCTAAGCAGATTACAGGCACACTGGCTTCTCTATGATTATCAGATGCTTTAATGCAGTCATTATGATGGCTTTGAAATTCCCCTTTCTCCAACTGACTGTTAAAGAAGTGCCATGAGAGTGTGTGTGTGTGTGTGTGTGTGTGTGTGTGTGTGTGTGTGTGTGTGTGTTTCAATCTTTTCATCTGCACCTTGTCCTGTCTGTCCAGTGCACACCCTTCCTGGATGAGAGCGCTGATGACGTCGCTGTTTCCCACCACGGCAGCCCGCTGTAACGCCGTCTGCTCTCCCTGAGAGAGACACACACAACACTGACTACAAATGTTGACAAGAAACACTCAGCAACAGGGCAAGAAAACCTGCATCCATCCACCGAAAAACTATTCCATCATGTCAAAATCTTAGAGCCCCAATTTGGTGTTTTACTTGACTTTATGCTTCCGCTGGCTCATTTTCATGCCATGAAGATCCATAAATCTTATTCAAAACTGTATTATTTTCATAATTAACTGACTTTAAGTTAAAAAAGCTCTCACTTATAAGAGGTAACACTCTTTTGAAAGAATAGTTTACTTTGGGGGTAGTTTGGGTTATTCCTGCTTACTTTGAGTGGCCAAACACATTAACAGCTCCCATGTTTCTGTCAGTGCGTGCGTTTTAATTTGGTTTAGCTAAATTACTACATTTTAAAGGAGTCAACAGTACAAGTAGGCCTGCTAAAAAAAATACACCCTTGAGCCTTTCCACAGATCAACAGCTTTACAAAGTCTCAATTTACAATTAAAGCCAGACAACATTTTGGGAAATACTCGTTTGCTTACTTGCTCTTTCTGACATTAAAAATAGAAATCAGTGGTCAAGTTTCCAACCAAATGTAGGTCAAAGAGTTTTCAGAAAATCAGCAAAAGGAAATGCAAGAAATGTGTTTCCAAAAATTCATAGCAGTTGTGCAAATCCAAAAACTTTGCAAGGCAGGTGTGGGAATTTTAAAAGAAAGCGATAAAACAGGAAGAAGGGTCTGCACGCTGTGGCTCCCTTAAGCGCAATTTATTAGCGAATCTGCAAGTAAGGCTATCTGTTTCCCCCTGCCTCCAGTTTTCATGCTAATCTAAGCTAAACAGGTCCTGCTCCCAACTTCGTATATAACAAATCTCAGCTTTACTTTTATCTGCTAATCCCACTTTTGGAAACAAAGCAAACAGATGTATTTTCCAAAATGTTGAACTAATCCTTTAAAGAGACAGTTTGTTTATTGGGAATTTAGTTAAGTTTGTTGTTGTTGTTTTTTTCTTTTTTCATTAGGTTAGAACAAACTACTGAAGCCTTTCCTTCATGTCTCTGCATGCAGTTTAAAGGTATAACCAGTGAAATTAGCCTTGCTTTGCTTGGAACCAACAGTGGGCCTGCTCAAAATAAATGCAACTTGACACATTTATGAAGTCTATAATTTTACCGACTAATTAATATCATCCAACCATCAGTATCAGTTCCAAATGATGAGATCAAAGAACATTAATAATAAGCTAGAGAGTATAAAATATTAAACCATCCCTCCACTGAACAGAGCTACTACTTCATCCCATTACCATCAATAACTGTTCTATAAGAAGCTAATCTCACAATTCAACATATATTCAAAGTAGTACAAAATTCCCAAAGAACAAACTATCCCTTTAAGTGTTGACAGTTTTGTAAGCTGATTTTTGATAAGCACACCACATATCCCTGAGCTCAGCAGAGTTATTACTGACTGGCAGTGATGATGTTAATATGATCCCAATATGGCAGGTATACAAACCACAGCAGGTAATCTCTAATAGCTCTATTTGCTTATTAGAGCCCAGAGTGGTTTGTATAACCACATGACAGCAGCAGTGACATACAGACCCAGGAAAGAAGGAGAAGCACACATTTATGCTCAGCCATAAGTGGAATTCTGTACACAGAGCAGATTAGTGGTGAGTGACATTTAGAGGCCAGGTTTGACATGAAAGCACTGGAAGATAGAGCAATGAATTCCATGAGAGATGGAGGAGCAAGAGGAGGGAGAAGATAAGAACTGAGCCGAGCGCAGCAGCAGCAGCAGCAGTGGAGGAGGAGAGGACTTTGTTCAGGGAAGGAAGGAAGGGGGGACAGATTTCTGCTGGCTCAGTAGGAGCAGTTTTGGCTAACCTCCTTCACTCTCCCTGATCCTCCAGGCTCTTTCCCAGCCCTCCTCCACTGTCTTCTCTCCTCCTCCTCCTCCTCCTCCTCCTGTTCCCTCCTGCTCCCTCCAGTCCTGGAGAATGTACTGCAGCCTGTTGCGGAGCTCATTGACCACAGAGAGTGAATTTGGCAACGCCAGAGATCTGGGTTATCACTATCAGTGGGAAAGGGGGACTTGCATTCTGAGGGCAAACCCACAAGGGGGCAGTCCAGAGGGTCCCATTCAAGGCCACTAGAGGTCATTACACTACAATTATCTTTGAGTTAAAAAAAGCCTAATGATTAAAAAATCTTTCCAGTAAAACAGAATTATTAGCAAAAAGATAAGCACTCCACTGGTAACCACCAATCAGGACTGCAGTGCGGGAGCTGGAAGTAGATGAAAAGTGGAAGCATGGGCGACGCTGCTGATAGACAGATGAATCTACTCACATCGTCTTGGATGTCCAGGTCACAGCCAGCTTTGAGCAGGATACGCACAACCTCAATGTGGCCTTTGTAAGCAGCCAAGTGCAGGGGGCTTCTGCCATACTGTGGACACAAAACACACACAACTCAGCCCAGTGAACAAAACACAAGAGTGCACACAACATAAACACGCAAACTCCCAGGAGAAGAAAAAAAAAAACACCTCTGCTGTCCCACACACAGACTCCGGTGAGTCAGATATTTCTGCAGAGTCAGTAACCGTGGTCATAGCTGGTGGTATGACTGAAGACAATCTGCTACGGGGTACAATCCTTCTCAGTAATGAGCCAACAGAAAACAAACAAATACTTAATCCATGCTTTAAGAGAATAGTGCAGTCTGCACAGCTGTTCATGTTAGCTGAGTAGAGGATAAACATTGCATCCTGCCAATATGAGGATGTGTGGGCGGGCCCTGACGCAAAAAGGTTACTTAACTTTTGGGAGGTTTAAAGGATCACTTCATTTAATAAAAAAAAAAAAAAAAAAAAGCAAAGAAATACATTTAATCTTTGCTTAAAGGTGAAACGTGTAAGATTTGTGGGGGATTTGCTGGCGTCAAGCTGTGCATTGCAACCAGCTGAAACTTCTCCTGGCTAGAATTCTTTCAGTGTTCATTGTTCAGGAGGTTTTTACTGTGAGCTGAATTATCCAGAGAGGTCTATTCTTCTCCAAAACAAATGGACCATGTGATTAAAACTGGTAAAAATACTGAAAAAAGCGGTTTCACATTAGAAATAAGTGTAAATACAATGATTTCTTATTTCAAGCGATCATTCACTAAAGAAAACAAACTTACAATACATTCTATTTGTGCTGATATCTATTCCCTTAAATCCTACACACTGGACCTTAAACTCTGATGGTATGCTGTCAAATGGTTTCAGTTTTATTTGCCCATGTCAGAGAGTTCTGCTTCCATCCAAATACAAGAGAAACAATTGTAATTTCACTGGTGTTACAAAATTAAATTACAGAAAATGTTAAAAGCGATATCTATTTTCTACCCAAGACATAGTTCCAATTCAAACTGCTTACAGTAAGGTCTGTAGACTATCTGAATTATCTAGATGTAGAGAGACATGCTGCTGTTAAATGTATAAATGTAATTTTCAATGCTATGAGCACAACTAACAAAAGTCCAGTCATCCCCACTGTATTGGAGTAGATGTAGCAATCTTAAAGGGGAACACCACCTAAAATTAAGAATTCTAATGTTATTTCCATGGCCTAGAAAAGCTGATTCGACATTAGCAAATATGAGTTACTCTCTCTCAAAGCCAAAAACCAGAGAAGGAAGTCTCAAACTTTGGGTGTCATCAAATATAAAGTCTGGAGCTACTCCATAGACAATAAATGTGAGACTGATTTTGTGGAGCCACAGAATGTTTGTTTACTTTTTTATACCCAAATGAGCTTTATTCTATTGTAGTGTTCTCAGTTCTGAAACAGAAAATGCACCCATATAGACTGGCTCAGTGACTTCGCGCAAACACTCCCAGGTAAACAACTGGCAATTGATTTCAACTGCAGATTGCGAAATCGGCAAACTTTCTGATTTCTGTTGTCATTTTCATCCATAACTGTAACTTTTTTTTAAAAAATACGGTGAAACACAGTGGTCTGACTTATCTAGAATTTCTGCAATGCTTATTTTATGTCCTTTTGCTTTCTTAAAATCTTTGATAAACCAAATCTACCTGCATGAACACCAAGAAATGTACTTCTGTGAACAGAGGCAACAGCAAAATGTATTTTAGACAAGGTAAAGCAGTAAACATAATCAAAATATACGGTACACCTGAACTGTTATTGATTTTTTTTAGGTGGGCCTTTTTGGCAGCTAAAAACTAACCAACCGAGGCAGCATTTGCTCAGCCCTCTTTCATTTTAGGTACATGACGCAGGGGTTTTCTATCCAAAAGTTATGGTAAATAAACAATTTTATTCTGTCTATACTGAGAACATTTCCCTGGGTGCTCTTAGTGTCACCTAGAACACTGGTTCCCAACTGGTCCGGCCTCGGGGTCCAAATTTCTCTTTAGTCATTAGTTCAAAGTCCACAAATTTTAATACATTCAGCATCATACTTGTGTTTGGCCATGTCGTTGAGCTAGTTTGCCGTCTCTGTGCCAGAAATTCACTGTACTCTAAAATAAAGTGTGTTTTTTTTACAAACTTGACACGTTCATGGGGCACTTGTGGTCCATTCACAATTTACCTGTGACCTACTTTTGGAATGTGACCCAGCAGTTGGGAACCACTGTTCTAGAATATTTTTTCCAATTTATTGTCTATGGAGCAGCTCCAGACTTTATAATTGATGACATCACAAATTTGAGTTGTTCATTTTACAAAATTTTTTGGACGGTCTTCGTCCATAGGAATATCACGTAAGAATCTTGAAAATGGACTTTCCCCTTTTATGACAAAGTTGCAGTTCTGTCTAAAAATTCAAAATGGTTCTAAAATTTACTTATGAGTAAAAAAAAAAAAAATACTGATTGAAGTCCAAGTGTGATTTTAAGTGTAGACTGCAGCAGCACCAACACGTTGTAAAATAAGGACTACAATTATGTACTTTGATGATTAATTTATTGTTTCAATGGTTTTTCAAGCATAAAAATGTTTCAAACATGGGTCCAGCTTCTCCAATGTAGGGATTATCTGTTTTTCCTTTGTTTTATATCATTGTAAACTGAATATTGGTCTGTCGGATATCTGAAGACGTTGCCTCGGGCACTGGGACACTATAATGGGCATTTTTCAACATTTTCAGACATTTTACAGATAGTAAGTGATTATCATTTACTCAAGAAATCTGCAAATTATTGGAGAATAGAACAATCATTTGTTGCAGGTCTAATCCTTTCTAGCCATAATGCCCTCCCTCGAACACAGGATCAGCCAACAGCAGGCTTCTAAAGATTATGTGTCATAGCTGCATCACATCAATCATCACAGCTTCATGCACACCATGATTAATTCCTCTGCATGACTGCCCATCAGTTGTATCCAACATTATATATGCTTCAAAATACTAAATATAAGAAGACATTTCATATAAGATGTCATCTCCAGTTAAGTTGACAATATCAGTAAAATTAAATATACTGCCTGTATATAAAAATCTTTAATGAGTCAGAAAAGAGAGATGAAAAAATGTTTTTCTGTATATGAAATACACAGATGCTTAATAGTTACTGATTATATACATTAAACTGACATTAACATCCTGCCGTAATAGGAAACGCACCAACAATGCAATTACCATTGGAATGCAGTGATGCTTCATAGGATGGTGATGTGACATAATGAACGTCAACAGCGGGAAATTCCTTCTTACAGTAGCCAGAGATAATAGGTTAAAAGCTCTCAACACATCCTGACATCCTGAACATTACATCCAACATAATGAAATGCATTAAGAAGAACGACAGAGCAGGATGTCAGCATGTAGGTAACCATTCAAACTTCAAACACAAGATCCAGGTGATCCCTCTTAATCTGACATTTTTACTGAGTAAATACAGTTTAATTACAGATCAGGTGTGTATTCCCACACAACAGCACAAGGCGCATTACACCCCAGGTATTATCTCAGCGTTTGGAGGTTCTTTGGAGGTGCTTTGTTTGGGTGCGGCTCGGCTCTGCTCTGTATTTATGTGGTCCTCAGATTGAGTTACACTGGGCAAGGCTTGGAGGGAAGCCACCAGCCAAGCTCAGGTAAACAGCTGGCGTCAGGCCAGCAGGGAGCCTCTGTTGTCTCCAGACTGACTGAGGGTCTGTTTGTGGCTCTGTGGGTTGGTTTTTCAGTGGCAGTCGGTATGTTGGGTGTCACTTTGCCTTGTAAGTTTGTCTCCAAATGCTCTTGTATAGTTTTTTAAAATCTATTTGCAATTTAGTTTTATATACCTCTTATTTGTTTATTTATCTTTTAAATTTCAGTGTTTATCTGTACCCATTACTGCCTCTGTGCTGCTGCAACAGCTGAAATTCCCCACTAGGGATCAATAAAGGTTTATCTCGCCAAATCTTATCTTACATCTTAATGCTCTTAGTGTTGTGGAAATAATCCAAACTCAATTCTTCTGTTCTGTTTAACAGGGACCAGAAGTCTTTGCTAGCTAGTAAACATTGATGTAAACAATGCTGGATTTAAAGTGCTTCAGTAATCGGCTTTGCAAATGTTTTATGAGGGAAGGAAATGCATTCAACACATTTGTTACTCCAGGACACGCACAATGTGTTTTGTTGAGTTCTACTGAATGTAAATAGCCTATAGTTTTTGTTTGTTTACAAGAACAGTCCACAGGGCCCCTTAAAGAATATCCTCAATATTCATCAACATAGAAACTTTGTTTTTTGGGAAACTGTGTTTTTTGCCCTCAGATGGCTCTTAATACTGAAGTTCCACTGAGCCTTTGCCTTTGCAAATGCACTAGCTAGTCAGCGGTGAAAATCAGAGTTGTAGCAAACTCAGACTTCTTCATCTTTGCAACTCAGAACAAAAACACACCACATAATTACCATATTCATCCAAGTCCTAAAGTTAACTGAAACACACTGACCTACAAAGGCTAATTAGAGTAAATCAGAGTAAACTCTCCTTCAGTTTTTTGCCAAAAGGCTTGCACCTTTGTCTTTTTATCTTATTACTGAGTAATTTCCGACCCATCTCAAATCTCCCCTTTCTGTCAAAAATACTGGAACGTGCTGTTGCCTCTCACCTTAAAACCCACCCCTCCTCCAATGACCTATGTGAACCATTTCAATCCGGCTTTTACTCACAGCACAGCACAGAAACCACCCTCCTCAAAGTAACTAACAACCTCCTCCTCGCCTCAGACTCTGCTCACCTCTCCATTCTTATCCATCATGACCTTACAGCTGCCTTTAATACCATTTACCACCCAATTCTCCTCTCCCACCTCGAATCCTCCCTCAACATCACCAGTACTGCCCTCTCCTGGCTAAGGTCATACCTCACAAACAGACATCTGTTTATCAATATTAACAACTGCCCTTCGTTGATCCTCTGTCCCAAGGTGTCCTCCAGGGTTCAGTGCTTGGTCCTTTTCTGTTCATCCTTTACATGTTCCCCCTGCAAACATCATTTACAGCCATGGCCTCAACTTCCATTGCTACGCCAATGACATCCAGCTCTCCTTCTCCACTGGTTCCATCTCCACTGAAACAAGACAAATGTAAGACAACTTCCTCAAACTGAACGGCGAAATTTCTGACATGATCATCATTGATCTCAAATCCCTCACAATGCCTCACCATTTATAATTCCACTCTGCATTCCTCCCCACACATCCGCAACCTCTGAGTTATTTTCAACAACAGCCTCTCCTTTGAAAATCAAATCACCAGTACTCTCTTGTTCCACCTAAAAAACAAGGCTCGTATCTGCCCATCACTCTCTCCCTCTGCTACCGAAAGTCTCATCCATGCCATCATCACATTTAGAATTGACTACTGTAATAGCATTCTTTATGGTACACCATTAAAAGTCCTGAATAAACTTCAATACATCCAGATTCTGCTGCCCGTCTGCTCACCCATTCCCACCATCACATCATCCCTGTCCTTCAGAACCTCCACTGGCTCCCTATCCTACAACGCATCCAATTCAAAGTCCTTCTCCTCACTTATAAAGCCCTCCATAACCAGGCAACCTCCTACCACAATGACCTGCTCTACCACCACACTCCTTCCCACAGCCTTCGCTCCTCTGATGCCAACGTCCTGACTCCACCACTCAGGACCAAGCACCGGACCTGGGGCAACAGAGCCTTCTCCATAGCTGCCCCCTCCCTCTGGAATTCTCTCCCCAAACACATTCGACACTGACCTCTCCCAGTTCAAATCACAACTCAAAACTCTTTTCAAAATGCCTTTTAATGTGTGAATGATGTGTGTATTTTATTGTAATTTATGATCATTTTTAACTAATATAAGGTGTGTTTGAGTACATTAAAAGCAATCTATAAATACTTTATTATCATTATTACTATTATTATTAATAATAATAATACTAATATTAAAGAACCAGATATTCTTTAGGTGTCAGGTGATCTTTGGTATGGATGATTCTCCTAACAGGAGAGTCTGATGTTGATTCAGGCTGTGGAAGTGCTCGAACAGCTTGGTCACCTTACATTTCCTCCAACCTGGACACCAGAAAAATTTCCTTAAACTTCCCAGCTGTATGGAGGCTGTGTTAGTCTACAGTGACAGAGTAGCACTCCTAGAGTCAAACAGCAGATATGGCTTTAGAATTGGAAAGTGTTGAAGGGTGGGTTCACATTTTTCCAAATACAGACATGTCCATATGTACATTGAAAATGTTATTGGTCATTGTTATCATTCCTCTTGTCCATAACGGCTGCAAAGGCATCCCTCCTAAAGCACTTTTAATGAAAGTAATGGGGGACAAAATCCAAAGTCCTCAGCAAAAGGTAGAAGCTAACATGAAGCCTCAGAAGTTTACACAATACAACAATTAGGCTTAAGTCTTCCAAAGTAGCTGTGTCCACAGACAGTTGATGCAACTTAGGTTTGGTATAAACAACTTGGAATTATCTGATTTTAGGGGCAGTGCAAACAAGCCAAAACACAACACTGACATAATATCACTTGTAGGTTGATGAGACAAACGTTTTAGCAAACAGTTGCATCAACTCTTCTAACAGATATGTACATATGTATACAGAATCTGTAGGCAAAGGGACAAGTCTTTGGTATCAGATGCATTCCCGGCTTCCGTCTACAGTCTGTTTGTAGGCCGAGAAGTACTGACCAATCACATTTGAGCAGCAGGCAAACAGTTCATGGAGAGCAAAAGAGGCACACCACATTGGGCACAATGCAGTCTCAGAACCCATCAGCAATCGTGTGACAACTATTTAGCTTTTTATTATTATTACTATTATTATCATTTAACTTATCTGCATTCTTATGCAGATTTCTGCTTATAGAGATGAGCCGAGATGGCCAGTGCACAGAGGAGGAAGTCTAAGCCTGGATATCTGCAGATTACACTGGAAGCCCCACAATATTGGCCACGCCTTCAGAGGCTTAATGTTGTCAGACTGATAGCCTATGGGTTCAGAGATTGACAGTTGCCAAACACATGCAGCAGACACAGAAACATTATCAATCATTTGGAGTTGTGTTTATGACCACGTAATGAGTGTTAGTCCAATACTCACTCTTGTTTTAGCTCTGGTTTGGTCTCATCTGTCTCTTTAACTTCTTAATGTTTCACTATGTTAACCAACTTGTCTCTAATTAGCCCCTTTTACACTGCAGCAGTTAGCAGCTAACTCAAAGAAGAATAACAGCAACTAAAAATGTGCGCAAACTCAAAAAAAAACGGTAAGGTCTGGGAGCTTGTTACCCACCAAGCAGAAGACGAGATCAGCCATCATATAACGGACGGTAAATAATTGTTATTGCCATGCTATGTTGTTGTTATTGTTTATAAAGCGCAGCCAACGCATATGTTAAATGTCACGCTAGAGGCCAATGCTGTTGTGTCACATGTCATACCCGTCATGCCTCTTTTGCTTTCACTTTGCCGGTATGCTGTCTAAAATTACACACTGGAGCAGCATGATGACACTATCTATCAGCTGATAACAACCGTGAGATGCAGGTGAAAGTAAGTGGACCTTGAGTTCAGATTTTTTTGTCACACAACAGTTTGCAAGGTTAAGAATGATGCTTCATGCTCGATGTTCATAGGCATACATGAGCATTATAGTTGAAATGTTAAAATGAAGTGTGTTTCATTTGTTTTTGTTCATTCCTAATCAAGCTTCTGTCATTGAGCGGTTGACACTGTTGGCCTCTGACTTCTCTAGGTTGTAAACCCAGAAGTGTTCAGGCACTGGACTCTAAAGCATCATCTCCCCACTCTCCTCCTCCTCATATTTTAATTTTTATTACCAACCTCATCAATCCCCTGCTTCATTCTTTCTGCCTTTTTTTTCTCTTTTTATTAGTTTCATGTTTTTTCAGTCTCAATCCATTCATCATATTAGCCTTCTAAAAACTACTCCTAAATTCCTTTTCCTGAGCAGAGGAATGTTGCATATGAAACTCTGGCCCCTTTATCCCGGATTAAGTTTTCATAACGGCACGCTGCCAAAATATCCAAATACAGCTGGTCCAAACAATATCATCAGAGCGAGCAGCAGCACATGTAATATTGTTGTAGCTGTTACAATATGATGCCATGATGTTCCCATGGAAAATTGGTTTGCGATGCCACAACAGAAAACACAAAGCACATCTCTCTCTCTCTCTGTCTCTCTGTCTCTCTCTCTCTCTCTCTCTCATTGTGTCATACGGATTACTGTTAATTTATTATGCTGATCTGTTCTGTACGACATCTATTGCACGTCTGTCCGTCCTGGAAGAGGGATCCCTCCTCAGTTGCTCTTCCTGAGGTTTCTACTGTTTTTTTTCCCCGTTAAAGGGTTTTTTTTAGGGAGTTTTTCCTTATCCGCTGCGAGGGTCATGAGGACAGAGGGATGTTGTATGCTGTAAAGCCCTGTGAGGCAAATTGTGATTTGTGATATTGGGCTTTATAAATAAAATTGATTGATTGATTGATTGATGATACACAACAAAATCTCCAAGGATAAAGCATTCACACATGAATAATACTCAGCACTGGCTTTGCATGCGCTCTCCTTTCATTTCAGGTTTCTGACAGTGAAAATACTTTTAACAGTCCCAACAAACCAGTGAGTTTATATGTGTGCCTGAAACATTTTGCTTCTTAACATCAAAACTTTAAGTCATTTCCCAAATCCAGGAAACCTGCAGCACAAAAGACCTGTTGTATCTACGGAAGCAAATTGATGATGGAGAAAAATGCCAGTACCTCATAAGGAGGATTATATTTCAAACTGTAAGGATGAATAGTGTGAAGATGTACAAGCTCAACCTACATGTGCCTTCATAACCTGAATGTCTTCAGTATGGGCTAACCCCTTTCTTTTAAACAGACACAGGCTGTTTCATCACTATAAATAAGGGATGCACAATAATATCGGTTTGTCATTGCTATTGGCCAATATCAGCTTTAAAATGAACTATGAGAATCGGCCAACATGCTTTTGCTTATTTTGCACAATGAATACATATTACACACACTGAAAAGCATTCTATTTCATGTCTACCATCTGCTGGTGTGCTATTGGGATAAGAGTGTGCATGCATAATACGATTTTAATTCTACTACAGAAGAGACTTGATGATGACTAAACTTAGGATGTGTGGAAAAATGGAGTAGTAATGGAGCAGTCCATCGATCTGTCCAATGAAACTGATGCACACTGAGTCATGAAAAGTATAAGTAAGTAAGAAAAAAGTAAAACGTAGTGCTTGAACCTACTAATAATTAAGGTTGAGAATCGAGATCCAGTTCAGTTGAGAACTGGTTCCAAATTGTCTGATCTATCAGAATTGTATGCCTCTGAACTTATCAACTCCTTTTATCGATGCAGACATGTTTTTCTGATAATGTTAGAATGAAGAACTGGCTGACAAGCCTTACCCTGCAAAACAAGAACAGTAATGTTTCTTTTTTTCTCATGCCCATGTTCTACGTCACATGGAACATGAAGCAGTGAGGATGTTGACTTTTATAGAAACATGTAGCTTTAGCCTCAGTCTTTCAGCATGTGTGCAGCCAGCAAGTGCATATTGGTTCTTATTTGAACAAATGTCAGCCAGAGACAGAGCCTTTGACCATTTCTCACAGTTAACATTGAATATCTAGCTACAATTGTCATTTCAGATGGCAAAATGGAATCGTTGTTGGCTAACATAGAGAAGCCTAGTAAAACGGTATGGTAAATCTGCCACCATTATAGTAAGCTGTATATGTGCGATTCTAGAATGGACAACTTGACAGGCGGTGTGAGAGCTGAGATGAAAGAATAAAGCAAGGCCTCAGAGGACTCTTTGTCACTGTATGTGTGTGTGTGTGTGTGTGTGTGTGAGGCTCCTGAACGGAAAGCGGTGGAAGTGTGTTCCATCTGTCCATGCAGCAGCTCAGCTGTTACTGTTAAACATCTGGGTGCATACAACACTCTGTGAACTTCTGCTGGAGGTTACTCAGCATGGAAAATGTATGCTGGGTCAATTTACACTTGCCTGAATCAAAGTTTAATTCACTGTCATCTGATGAAACTGTTTGTATTTTGATATTAAGGATCTACGCACGTACATCATACAGTATGGGGATCTTAAGCTGCTTAAGTCTGACATTGAGAAAGAGGAGATCAAAGTTTTTTGGAAAGAAAGTCTTCCAGGGATTCAAAATGCCTAAAAAAACAACTCAGGACATAACTGAAAAAGACAAATGAAAGAATAGCCAGGCTGATAAATCAGCCAGGCCGGCTTATGTTGCTGATAAGAAAGAGGACATTGAAATATGGAATTGAAATTTAGAAACAGAGCCACCATTAAATAGTTTGTCCACCAAAGAGCACTGACAAGTTGACTTTTACACTATAAAATGTCCAGCTTGGTATGTATCTTCGTGACATTTTAAAATTCTATATAAAGATATCTCATAAATTGCCTCCTTCCTGTTATATGCCTCCACAAACAAGTCAAGTTAAAGTTACACTTTACATCCATGTCTGTGAAAAAGTGGACACTTCACACACATCTTCAACCTGGCAGCAAGATCTATGCAATCAGCACAGTTTCAAGGTGGACTCCTAAGATAAGCGTCACCAATTCAGTATCTGACCAAATGTCTCCCCTTGTGTTCCTGAGTTATATATAATATGATATAATGACCAGAAAAGTGTTTTTGAGGAACATTTTGATGTTATAGTGAAGCTGACCTTTGACCTACCTTTTGGATATAAAGTGTCAACACTTCACCATTTTATCCTATTAGACATTTGTGTGAAATGTTGTCATTATTAGCATATCAATTCTTAAGTCATGGCAATACATGTTTTGTGAGGTCACAGTGACCTTGACTTTTAACCACCAAATTCTAATCTTGTTCTTGAGATATCCTGCTCACTAGAATGGGAAAGGTGAACAGACGTACAGACAGGTAAATGGCGGTACAGATGCAATACATACGAATGGAAAGACGGACAACTCAAAAAAAAGTATGGCTCCGGCCCTAACTGAGGCATAAAATGTTTATGTAAATGTTATGCAAAAACTTAACGGTTTATATATCATAATATGATTTTTTAAGTAGAAACAGACAACCACCGCAGTCACATAGACAACTGGATTGCTTTCTGTTTTTCTCCGAGCCTAGCAACTGCCACAGTTTCCAAAATTACTTAAGATGTTCCACCACCTGCCATTTCCGCAACTGGGGATAGTAACTGCAAAAAAATAACACTGATACTGTTTGAAAACAGGGGATAGCTACCAAGAGCTATCACGTAAAAAAGAAAAGAGCTATCTTCTTCCTGTTTTGATTGCGCAATGGTTGACGTACTTCCTTTGTGCCATCGAACCTTAATTTCCTGGAAGATGGTACCTGGTGGCAGACAGAATTACACAGTGACAGCGAGGCTAATAGGCAACTAATTTAAACGCTAATAATGTCATTATTCTATAGTCATTACACTGTGCAACCAACATTTACTTCATAATGATAACTTAAAGCAAAAACATTGTATAATTCCACTTTAAGTTCCCAAATATTTATACTAGTTTCTGCCTAAAAACACAGTATTGGTCAGGTTATAGTTGAAAGCTCAAAAAAGTATTGCTTTGGTACTGAAGATCAAGTAACTAAATGGCATTAGCCCAACAGCCTGAAACTGCAAACCATTTTAACCAAAAACTGAACAGAACAGAAATAAAGCCATATTTTTGGAAAGGAATACCCACTAATTAGAGCAAAGATCCAACAGCAACATCTTGATATCCCATCACCTCAAGATCACATATGCACACAGAGTTTAATGAAGAGAAGATGTCTTAGCATATCACTGTGTGACACCCACACAGGAGCACACTTCACCAAAACCGTGATCTCACTGAGACAGCCTGCAGCAGGCTGCAGTCTCAAAATACTTCAGTGGGGTGAAAACACTGGCTGTGCATCATTCCTCTGACTGAATGTGAAGCTGCTGGATTTATTTTTATTAGTATACATTTCAAACATGACAAACATGAGGGTTGTGTTCATATGTTAGCAGCTCCAGTGCTGCTGATGCTTTCATGCTCTGTTTGGTGTCTAATTGATTTAAGAGATGCAGATGAGCCCATGGAAAGAGTTGTTGGATATGTTATTCAAATTGATTCATGTCAAAATGACTGAGCAGATCTATTACCCTACTCACAAACAGCAGCAAATGATAAAGTGATTTTTGGAAGCTCACAACTTTGCAGTGACAGGCCAGTGTCACTAGCTACTCAGCCACCCTAAAAAACACAGACTAAGGCTATTTTCACTAGACTACATCTATGAGTCACACCGCTCAGTGACACAATGGGAGTAAAACGACACCCAAAAGACGCAGACACTATAATACAGGCCGCTCACAGGGAATAAAAAGCTTGTGAGCTGATTTGGGCCAGCCAGTTATCAGATTTCCCTGTTTTGGTTGCTTTTGCTGTGGGTCAGTTCAGTTGGTCCAGAAAAAGGACAAACAAGACAAGCAAACATAAAATCATATGAACTGACAGGTACATAAGTCATTGGACAATTGTGGTGATGTCATCCTGCTTCACCAGCACTAAACAGACCCACCCTGATGACTGACAGCTAGTCATTAGCTGAGGCTATAATTGGACAGGTAGAAACAGGACAGGAAAAGAGGTGTCATGTACTGTGATACTGTTGGGGGAAAGTTACTGACTGTGTGACTGTGCTATGTTTCATTCATTTTACACACCTTTAATAGGTAACTGCTTAAGTGCAGAGAGCAGGACACATGTTCAACACGTCCTTCTCACTTTCTGATGTATCAGGGATAAATTTTGCACTAGCATGCTAACATGCATGTGTGTTGCTATGGTTACTAAATGATCCTGTACATCAATTATACAGATCAGAAAATAGCGTTGTTGACAGTTGTGGTGCTAAAAGCGCAAAAAACAAAAAAATTAACCAACAGCAAAATCTAGCCAGTAGTTTTTTAAGATACCTTGTCCACCAGCACCAAATTATAACTGAAACAATAGTCTAACAATCACTTTGTGAAATAACAGAATTTAAATTGCAATCCTTTTGATAACTGATTGATTTTTTGAATTTTTTTTTTTACCAAAAACACACAGCCACACAGCCATGCTAGCATCTTAACAGCATGTCTAACAGTCTTTTGACTGTTGGTCAACCAACTTGATAGACCACCTAGCACTACCCCACTGGTAGGGAGACACAATCATAAACCAAAGTAGTACCAAAGTATCTACCCTCATCATCAGTCTAATTACCAGACTCACTCACCTTGGTGACAGCTACTTTTGCGCCCTTGTTGATGAGCTGGACCACATTGTCGGCTTGCCCCTTGTGTGAAGCTATAAGGAGGCGCTCGGAGAGTGCGAGGACCTCAGCCGCATCCTGCTGGCTCATGAAGCAGGGCAAGTGATGCTGCTGTCGAGGTCAGACACGGTGCTCCAGATGGTGAAGAAGACAGCTGTGGCGACAGTCTCCTGTGCTCTCTAACTCATGGTGAGCTCTGCTGTAGACAGGGGTGTCAAACAGGAGCTGCAGAGGCTGCCAGTGCTGCTGTTTCTTCTGTTGCTACAAACTCCACAAACTGTCAGGACCCCTCCCCTTCATCCTCTCCTCTCTGCTGGGAAGAGAACAGGAAACACATGGAGTGAAAACAAGCCAGCATGTGCTCCGCTCATAAGGCTGGCAAACAGGAAAACAGGGAGGAATGGGCAGAGTGGACCGACATCCCTACTGTCCAGGTTGTTAAACCAATGTACAGTCCTTGTGGGATCATGTGATCTCTACAGAAATAATCCCGAATGAGAGCAAAAAAGAGGGGTCAAATTTGGTCAGAGACTGAGTGCATGCTGTACTTTGAACAAGCCCAAACACAATGAGACATTAAAAAATTGCAACACAGTCATAACCGCAAACAGCACAGACACACTTCTGTGGTTTAATGAGTTCCTCCGTGACACACTTCTGTGGTTTTGGTCTAACCACAGGAAGCTAGGGTGACTAAAGGAAAAGGCCTGCCGTGCCTCAAATGTCTCAACTGATTTCTCATCACTATTAAATACACTGACAGACAGTCATTGAGTTGTCATACACTGGAGTGCATTCCTGCTAAATTAGGTATTTTACAAGTTTCCAAAAGAGATCCTGTTATCTTCCAGTTTGCCTCAGTGTACTGTCAATGACTGCCAGCATTATGTGTAACCTTCAAAATATGGCCCTCAGCTGAAACCTGAGATGTGAAAATTTGTAAAAACATACTGGCTGCCAGAGAAAAAATCAATCAAACTTTTATCTTGATGATGCAGATTTAAGTTTCTGTGACACTTTCCTACCTCAGTTTCAATTATAATCCAAGCAATAAAACATTTAGAGAGCAAAGAGTCCAACAGTACATTAGTCTGAGTGTCCTTGAACATCCACCTTCAGCCAACAAGTATCAACAATATTAATGAAATACTTCACCTGCAAAATGACAATTTGCATAACCATTACTGACCTCATGTTACCTTGAATTCATAAAGAAAACTGTTTTTCTTGCATGTCTAGATAGTGAACGGAGAATCCAAAATAGGTGAACGCTCTTCATGAACAACAAAATTACATCAAAACATCTGTTAACAAATTCTCACACAACTTCCCAGATACATGCAGTTTCGCTCAAACATATTAGTAGCCCACAAACAGTCTCGTGCAGTCTCAGTCTCAAGGGTGCGCTACTTGTAGATGGAAGTGTTTTAAATAGTTAGGTTTTAGCTAAAATGCCTGTGTCTAGGAAGAACTGAGCATTTACTGGGTAAATGAGACTTTGATTATACAGCACGAGTTGTGTAAATTAAACAGATATAGTTCTGCTGTTGTTAAACGCAGTCCCCATTTACTTCAATTCATGAAGAATTTTTTTTTTTTTGGATTCTCTGTTTTCACGCATGACTGACATGATGCAGCTGTACAGAGGAGGAGTAAATTCCACCCTAAGGCTCCAAGATAACATTATCTTGTCTCTTCTGCTTGGAAGTGGCGAATTAATAGCTCACAGATACTTAATATAACACAGTCTCTGGCCTATGTTTGATAACTAGCGTTGGTAAAAGATGTGTTGGCACATTTCTGATCCATCATTAGCGACGTCACATTTTTTCTACTATAATACATGAATACCACTGAGCCCCATTTAAACTTTAAAACTTTATATGGAAAAAAGAACACAAATCTTCCAATATCCGCAGTTAGTTTAAGGTTGTTTAGTTGTAAGAGAGAGAGGCAAAAAGCATGTATGCAGCAAAGTTTTGGTGAGTTCACTGCAAATTTGTTATTGTGTGTGCCTGCTTAGCTCAGTTCACAGTTTAAGTTCACAAATTAAGAAATTACTGCAAGGGAAGGGAGTTGTGTTCCTAGAGTTTGTCCTCTAGACAATTAAGAATTCTTGTAAAGTGTGACATGGGCTAATGGGTCAACGGTGGGCTAATTTTTCCCTTAAATTTGTTTATTATTGTTACTATTGTTATTTCATTTCCAGTCCATCCCTGGAATGTAAACATAACTTTGTTTATTAAAAAAAACACATTGGAATTGCAAAAACAGCATTATTTAAGAGGCTTAACCTGCTCATTCCATGCATGCTGTCTCTCATTAAGTCTCAACATATTTATTTATAAAGACACCAACAGATGACATTTATAGGACACAGATGGAAAATTCTGTCAACTGTGGAGTATCATAAATACTTTCAGTCTGGCTCAGTGGGCTTCTTTCATGTCAAATTCTTTTACTGTCACTTATCAATCCAGTCATAAAATGAGCAGGTAATAATTGGAGTAAAAACAGATGCTCTAAGCATGTCCTGACATGAAGACTCTGTGATTAAAGAGCCTCTATTACATGTTATTTATGCTGTCAGAACTCCTAATTATGTGGGCATACACTACAGGGTGTTGTCCCTTTATAAACTGTGTATTCTGCTCAAAAATTTGCTTTTATGATCCAAGAGGTGTTTATTGGCTGTAAAACTGGAACTGGGGCCAGCGTAATCCATGCTTACTGAGCTCCACACCAGAAACACACACTACAGCAGACTACAGCACACACACAGAGAGGGAAGAACTTTAAGTGTTGAGTTTGAGGTTAAGTTTTCCACACAGTCTCTTTGTTCCTTTAAGTGCTAAATACACAACAAAACAACAAGCTCTATCCAACAGCAACACATCAAAGGTCTGTTGATAGACTTCAACAGGTTCCATCAAGTACTTCTAATTCTGTTGCTATACAGTACGAAGAAAATAAACTCCCTTGGACTTTTTCACATTTCATTTTGTAAACACACTGGATTTTTTTTTTTTTTTTTTTTAAGTGTGCAATTATTTACTTGGGATTTAATATTTTTATAGAATTTAGATTACTCTTGTCTTTCACATACTTCTAGACTCTTGCACATGGTTTTGCAGGGAGCAGCTTCGTGCTCTCTGTGTTGATTTGTTGTCTTAATGTGGTGGTTCTCTGAATGAAAGTAACAAGAGAATGCAGAGATGCACTATTTTCAGCTTTTCTGCCATGAGGCCTTTCATCCCAGCCACAGCAGGCTCCGTCTGTCTCCCACAGTAAGGCTTCAGCCAAGGTTCTCACAGTCTCGTGTTCATCCAATTGTTGCCCTCAATTAACTGGATTAATGTGTGTGTATGATGCCCGGGTCAGATTATTAAACAGATCCCTGCATGTGCCTCCGATCCCCTCTGTGAACCTCAGTGGGGCTGCATGACTGTCTCTACACCAGTGGTTCTCAAATTATTCTGGTGTCCCCCCTTTTGGAAGCTGAAATAAATCACATCCCACCCCTACTGCATTTTTTTCAATCCTAACAATTCTGGAGAAACTGGTTACACACAGAGCTGAGTTAAAGTTAAGTTTAACTTCTTTTTTTTTCAACTATGTAATATTATTTATTTATTATTTCAATTCATAAAACTGTCCTGCTAAAAAGAATTAGCCTACATTATTACTGTATCCCAAACCACAACCCTGCTCTTTCCCTCACCAAGTTGTTTTTGTGCCTTAACCTTACCAAACCTTAATCCTAACCTAAGCAATTACTTACAGATATCGCAATTGTGTTATGAGTCACAATTTTAGAGGAAATGGTCATTTTTGCATTTCATATTCACTGAAAAAATATTAAAATGATGATGTTAGTTTTACTAGGGTCTGCACCAAAACAAGCAAGTTCCCTTACTTCTACAATAAGATTTTTAGGCCATTCATCTCTGTAGTACTACTAGAGCTGCACAATTAATCAAAATATTATCAAAATTGCAATATGGCCAAGTGCAATATCTAAATTGCACCCCCTGCAATTTGGATATTGTACTTGGCCTTATTGCGATTTTGATAATATTTTGATTAACTGTGCAGCTCTAATTGTCAATAGGGGTGTACCATATCATATCATTTACAATAATACTGGTATAATTTTTAATATGATATTAATATGAAAAATTCATATCATGATACTCTCGATTTTTCGAGGTGTTGACACATTGACATCATACTGTTACGCAAGGTAAAAACAAGCATAGGTGAAAGCAAAATTATTAATGACTATGCGCTCGTTCCAAAAAGAGGAGCAGTTTCAGTAGTGTGAAATAAACTGCTTTATGAACAGCCCCGGACTTCTCCGACTCTTTTAGCGACCGCTCAGAGGGAACTCATTCAGCAGCTCCTCTGGCAGCAGCACAGCGTCTCTCCCTCTCCTCTTACCATGCACACATGATGGTGACGTCAAGTGATTTTGTCATAAACCTTTGGTAATGTAAACCTACGTGACACTCACGGCTTGACAAAAACTACATTTATGTGAATGTGCAATAGTTATTGTAGCATAACAGGCTCTCTCAGGTTACAGCGTGATGACTAGAGGAGAAATGGCAGAGCATAAAGGTCCAGGTGGAAAAAAAAATTAACTCAGTCATTTAGGATTTTACTAAAAGAGAAGGAAATCACTTGTTGATTTATATATATAGATCCCAGAGCACATTTTTTTGTATCTGGGAACTGTTTAAATGTGTAATTTGGTGATTTTACTTTGTTAAACTTTTGATATTGTATACAGAATCTCACTCTGAGTTACTGTTGTTTACAAACTTAAGAAATGAGAGATCATTTTTGTTTAGTTTTTACTGAATATTTGAAGGCAAACTGTTAGGTTGAAATGTAAAACTGCATCACTTATTTTGCTGCAATTCTATGTTCTTAAATAAATGATATACATATATATATATATATATATATTTTTTTTTTTATTTTTTTTTTACTAATTTTTCATATTATCAGGATATCGTTATCGAAAAATACCCTGAAATATCGTAATATTGTTTTAGGGCCATATTGCCCACCCCTGGTTGTCACATCACACATCAAACAATTTTTTTAAAGACATTTGTTGAACAGTTTTGAAAGGCATAGACAAATGCTGTTGATATGATCAGGTTACAAACAACATAATTTGTTCTTTTAATTTGAAGGACTTGTTGCGATTTTTAATTTACCATTTTATTATTCAATTTGCAAAATCACTGTGGGTAAAAGTCATGAGCTTGACAGACTGAGGCCAGTCAAGTTATTAGACTACGGATTTTAAAGTTGGACCGGTGATAAACAGTTGGGATGACCTCTGGTATCTACCATGCTGTACTGGAAACACATCTGGGGCTGTAGTTATGGAATCTTAACAAAATCATTGTTTTACTTTGTTACAATTGCAAGGGTCCAAATGTGCAAGGTCAATACTTATTTATCTTAGCATGGACAGTAATCATAAAGAGCATGCTTCACCTCTTAGACAGCTGAAAGAAACAGCTCATTGACAGATTGTAGTGAGTTACAGATGCTGGTTGAACAGAGGCTAGCCTGGCTGTGGCATCATCTTTTTGGCTTTCTTTCACTGTAGGCTGTAACATAATATGAGGAAACAAACAAGCAAAAATAACACAGTATAATAGGACTAAATGTTTTCTCTTTTATTGCTGTCAACTCCCCTGCGCCTGAACAAATGAATAAGTTTGCATGACAAGTGACGCTAACATTATAAAAGCAGTATGAGCTGAGAAAAGGATTAGCATTTTGTAGCCATTTGTTTCCACGGGAACATTACAAAGCCTAACTGGTAACCTGAGACCAACACAGGATGCAAGAGATAGTGAAAACAGCATTTTCAACTCAACACTGATTGTGTAGCTCCACTGTGCAGAGGAAGAGGCATGTCCCATCTGATCCCTGGAGTCTAATCTGTGATGACAGTCCCTCTAATGACTGTGTGTTTCATTACCGGAAACACAGCGCAGAATGAGAGAACATGGTACAGATGACATCAACAAGACACAGCGCCGCGGGCATACATGGCTAAACCCAGAGAGAGAAATAGATTATTTCCAAGACATTAGCCCTTCATACCGACTAAACTATAAAACATGGCTGTGCAATACAGTTTCTTGGCCACATCATTTCTGCTGGACACAGTTCCAATTTTAAAACAGAAGAGTATCACACGTCTTACACCAAATCCCCAATGAATTAAAACCAGAGCTGAAGAAATGTTCAAAACTGCAATAAACAGTACTATACTAGGCTTATTGAGCATCAGTGAAAATGAGTGATGCTAGATCAAACAGGAAAGGCCTGACGGATGGATTCTGCAGTGCAACAAATATCCTTGAAACATTCCAGAAATGTAAAATCAGACCACACAAAGTGGAATGCCAAAGAATGCATGACAAACCTCACTATCGGAGGTCAATTCGCTTGAGCTGAAAAGGGTGCTAATGCACTATGGTAACATCTGAATGGCTCCCTCCTGCCAGGGAAAACTGAATAAGATTAAGCGAGGGGGGGATTTCTCTCCCCGACTGCATTCCAGTTGATTCTCCAGATCCAGTTCAGTCAGAGACCCACACACACAAAGCAGGCCTGGCAGTCATAGCGAGGCTTCTCACACGCAGCTAGGCAACGGGGCTTTTGTGCAAACTTTTGGAACTCAGGACTCAGTTCAAGAACAAGAAATGCCAAGCCCCTTGCTTTTCACATGGCCCAGGGAGGAGGCCCTGGAGAATACTTATTAACCTGCTCGCTCCTGAAAAACAGCCGCCTTCTAATGCAGGCACATCACTTCATGTCTGTGTTGCTGCCAACTTTGAAAAAGAGGGCTATCAATAGAGGAGATGGAAAGCATTTTGTTTTGAAATGTTAGAAACAATGAGCCAAATGAAAAAGAAGAGTAAAATACAATAGCAGTAGGAATATATGTAATATTTGTTTTACACTGTATGCAGTGTTTAAGCCAGAGTTGCCTGGGAGGAGGTCAAATGGGCCCATTTGTAGTTTAATAATACTGGAAGTAGAATTACCACCCTGTGGTTGTATGTCTCCATGCACCATTCAAGTTTCTCTTACAGTTTACATCCATGTCTGTGTAAACATGGATGCTTCACACCCATCTTCAACTCAGCAAAACAAAAGATCTGTACAATCAGCAGTTTCAAGAGTAAAGTTACCAATTCAGTATCTGACCAAAAGCCCCCCCTTCTGTTCCTGAGATATGATGTTGAAAAATGGCCAGAAGTGTTTTATGCAAATAATTATGATGTCACAGTGAGGCTGACCTTTGACCTTTGGGATATAAAATGTCATCAGTTCATCATTATATCCTATGAGATATTTGTGTGAAACATTATAAACGCTTATAAATTCTTGAGTTATGGCCAGAAACACGTTTTGGGAGGTCCCTGCGTTGGTTGAGTTGGTTTAAAGGCTCTCTAAGTCTTCCTAAGCTTGAAAAGTTTTTGACACATACAGCAAACACCTCCTCACAATCCGCTAGCTACATGTCCTCTGAATATGCTGTGAAAAAGTCCGGTCTCTGTAGGCAGCCCAGGCTCTGCAAATGGCAACAAAAACATTTGGGTCCAGGCTGCATCAACCAGCCAGTGCGAGACAGGCGAAAGCAAGCACATACACATGAACGCGATGCCCGTGTCTCACGGTCTCGCGCACACGTGAATGCGGTGCCCAAAGACGCAGTTAGAGCTACAGGCTACAATGAGGCTAAAAGGCGTGCTAGCTCCGTTGTGTTTGATAACATTGTTGAACGTAAACAGAAGTGAAGTGTTTTTGTTGCCATTTGCGGAGCCTGGGTTGCCTACAGAGACCGGACTTTTCCACAGCATATTCAGAGGACATGTAGCTAGCGGATTGTGAGGAGATGTTTGCTATATGTGACAAAAGCTTTTCAAGCTTAGGAAGACTTAGAGAGCCTTTAAGCTAAAGAAGCAGGATTGATAAGGATGTCAGGGTAAACCAATCAGAGGCAGAGAGTAGGGAAGGTCAGGCCTACACCATACTAGCAAAAGAATATTCACGCTGGGGAATGCCTGTAACAGAGAATAGCGAGTTTTTCCACAACGAAAAATCCCCAATAAAAGCCTCTAAACACAACTGGACATGTTCCAGAAGGAATATGATCCAAAATCAGGGAGACATTAATGACACCAGCAACCAAGATTACATGTTTCCCTAATGTTAGCATGTAGCTACATGTTGCAGTGTAGGCTATGCAATGTAAATACTTGCAGTAGCCTGCCTGGATCAGATGACCATATAAAGAAATCCATCACGAGCTGACCTTAGCTTATCTTGAAAGTAGTTAAAGAGGTTAGAAAGGTTAGAAACAGTATTCAGAGCTGGTCAAAGCCTGTGGTTTGCCATTCACATTAACCAGAAAACAGCAAATACTTGGAATTTGTAGTTTGACAGATCTATCGACTGTCTAAAAGTGAAACGCCTACAAACAATATTAATCCCATTGATATTTGCATAAATGTCAGTTGACAACTGGACAATTAGTTAATTAGTCGTTGCAGCTCTACAAATAACATAACAATATAAATAATGGGAACTCAACTGTTTAATTTGTCATTTTAGTAAAGCACCATGGATTGAAATACACATTAATTCACATCTTGTTTAGCTGTTTTTCTAAAAAATTTGGTTAATTTGAGCACTACATTTGGATGACAACTTTTTTATTTTGACACTGGAACCCTGATTAAAGCCTGGAGTGTTTAACAGAGTTTCTTTACAAAGAGGACAGGGTGACCTGTCCACACCCAGGGCCCTCATGTCTTTTTATCACCCTTCCCTCCTGGGAAAAGTCTGGGTCAGTGTGGGGTCAACAGCCTGGTTGCTCAGTCTGACCTCACTGGAATGTGTCCCACCACTTGCTGTTGCATTTCTTTGTCCATTAAAATCACTACAGTTGTAAATCACAATTTCTAATGTAATAGACTTTAAATGTAGAAAACAAATAAAAATGAGCTTAACCTTTTAGACACACTGCAGAAAGTGACAGTCCCACTTATCATGTAAAATCAGAGAGTTAGTTCTCATGGTAGGACAGCTGGACTAAAGCAAAACTGACAAATGCATGTGGACCAATTTTTAAAAATAAATTAAATGCAGTTGGTAGTGGTACACAGAAATATTTACTACAGTTGCCCATGAAAGCAATCTACTTAAGTAGATTAACAAAAAAAAAACAAAAGAAATCCACCATCTAGTACAGTGGTTCCCAGGTGGTTGGTCGTGTCCAAAAGTGGGTTGCAGTCCATTCTGAATGGACCATAAGTGACTCTCGAATGTGTCAAGTTTGTAGAAAACAGGCTTTATTCTGAAGTACAGTGAATTTTAGGCTCAGAACTTTCATTTTGAAGTGCCGTTCCTTGCTGTAGAGTGAGTGACTAACAGACAACTACTTAACAAAAACAGCAAACTAGCTCGACAACATGGCAAACGCAAGTATGCCGCTGAATATATTAAACTGTATGGACCTTCAACTAATGACTATTGAAAACTTAACGTGGTTTAAGATAGTATAATCAACCCTTTGCTAAGTCCCACCGTCAAACGCAGCCTGGCAAATCATAGTGTTGCATCAGCCAACTCTGACAATTAATACTATGCTGCAGTCATTTCAGATTGTCTTCATTTTCGGCCTGGTTTTGTGGATTTTGACCAAATCATGGTTAAACATTGTGCTCTGGTGACATGAGACTCCTTACCCAGAGAGTTTTGAAGGAAGTATGCGCCAAACTTTGTCACTAAGTTAGCACTTCTATGCTACACTCGCTAGTGTTACTGAAGGTTTACTGAATGTATACACATGCTGTTTTTTCTCTGAGTGAATAAAGGCATACGCATAATGCATACAGTGTGCATGTAAGTGTCCTCAGTTTGTTGCATGGGGTTCAGTGAACCAGGGGAGGTTCCTGATGTTTGGGTCAAAGCAGCTCCTCTGACATCTGACATGTTGGATCTTGCTGTTCAGTCTGTTGGAGCTGTGATGGGCTTCATACAGAGAAACAGCTGTGATGGGAGGTGCCCACTTGATAACCTCAGAGACGTACCTGCTCTGACCTTCCTGACTCATTCACAAATCACAGGGAAGAAGCAAACATTTCTCGTTTCTGGAGGATCCAAGAAATCTTAAAAAAATAAATAAATAAATAAAAAATTCACTGGCTGATCTAGCATCAGTGGGTGGAGAACCACTGATTCCCAAAACAAAATTAGTGCACTCATACACTAGATTGGCAATGATATACCTATCCTAACTATATTAACAAGAATGGACAAGGTTTATCTGCTCAGGACTATGTCATTATGATCACTAAAAGGGAGTTCACTTTCATTTCTGCATAGACAAAGTTAGTATACTGGTAAACTATTTTAGGACTGTTTAAATATTTGATGCATCCCAAAGCTCACAGGCAGACAGATTTTCTGCCTCTTTCTGTTATATGTTATAAATTAAGTCTTTGGGTTTTGGACTGGTGTTTGGATAAAACAGGTACCGTAAACTTGTCACATTCAGATCTGCAAACTTGTAATTTTATAGAGAAACTGATGACATTTTCGGACCAGATTAATCAATCAATAAAGACGGTAACTGGCAAATTAACGGCAACAATCTTTTGTTGCAGCGCCACAAATGTTAACTTGTTACAAACTTTGATTTTGAACGTGTAATTAGTTTATGAAAATAATGCCTAACTGAGCATGAGATGATTAATCAATGTCCATGCTCATCTCAGGAAGCGCAGTCTTGTCACACAGGTGTAGCAGGTTATGTTGAAGTGCAATAACCTGAGCCTGACTGAGCTTCTGATGTAAGCAAGAACTGCTAAACAGTGTTCCAATTGCAAATTAAGGGTTCTGCTTTGTCCTGTTCTCGGAAATATGGACTCCTGAGTTCAAATTGGCATGAGAGGGCTCAAATTTCCAAGGACGTGAATTTGAATTTAGCAGACTTTAGCAGTACTAGTGTAGAAGCACCAAAAACCTCCTTCATGCTTCTTGAGATATGATTGCTCAGACCACATTTCTAAGTTGGTCAGGGCCACATACTGCCACTTTCTTTCAGCAGCGTGTGCACCAATGCTTCCTGGGTCACACTGAGGGGCCGCCTACTTAGCTGACGTCCTTGCTTATACAACTCACCACCAGAAAAGAACACTTTCTGTAGCTGCTGTTAAACAGGTTAGACGCAGCGCTAACCAACACTCCCCAGAGCTGCTCTCCTCCTGGCGAATGGCCAGTTCAGTGTCTGCAAGGTTAGCATGAGCTAACACAGCAGCAGCTGATAAACGGACACAAACTCACACCGACACCAAAAAGACTCGACTCTTTAATGAAACCCATTAATAATCATTAGGTAATGTTAGCTGTGTGATGCTAAAAGTTAGCCCTGTCACTGTGTACACGGGCCATGGATGTACAAAGAGAGCTCTATACAGCGCTGCAGGTGGGGCCCCATCGATTCCTATGAAAGCTGCTCAGTGGTGCATGAACACCAAAAAAAACAACTGCCGCACATAAAATTACCCTGATAATCAGCACTGCTTCTGCACTGCATGGCCCGTAGAATAGGCGCACAGGAGACTACTGCTGGCTGAGCCGCTAATTCTGGTTGAGCTATCCACTAACTTAAATGAGAATAAAATGATTCAATTGTGCCGCTCTTCTAAATATGTCATTTCCTGGGGGTTGTGATGCTCAAAAAATGTATTCACTGACTTACAGATATCTCTTTCCCCATGTAAATCAATGAGAAAAAGATTTTTTGGGCCACAGGGCATGACGTGACAGTGTAATAACACTGTTCGGCCACTACGAAAATTGGCCTCAAAGCCCAGCAAAAATTCCTAGGGGTCTGGTGTGGATAGACACTCAGCAACTGCCTCTGGCTGAAAACAATAATAACAAATAAAAAAAATCAATGTATTGTAAATACTGTACAATTCCCCGCAGTCCTTCCCCTTGAGGAAAACGCAACACATCTGATCTTTACAGAAACTATGTACATGTTTATTTTGCTTATGGAGTGGAGAAGTGAGATCTGATTACAAATAGTCACTCAAGATGCATTATAATGCCAGGTGTAAACAGACAGACTTTAGAGCTGTCCATTTGTGATCAGATCACCCAGGACACATGATAATACCACGTTGGAACAGACTCAAAGTTGTAATAAAGCATGTCACAACTAATTAAGTTGTAATTCTTCACAATAATCTCTTACCCATGGAATATTATCTACTACAATAATCAATTCCTCTAGGTATAACAACTGTTTGTAAATGTTATTACACATTATGTAATATTAGGAGTGACACAACTACATAAACAGACTCTATGTTGAGATGAAGTTTCAGCAGTTTTCCACAGCAGGTGTGCCAGCTAAACCAAATACTGACAGCCCTGAATTACACCTTTCAAAACAGTGTTTAGCTGATGAGAAACACTGAGTCCATCACACACCTCATGTGTTTTCTTCTTTATGCTCACAATGCAGCACTGAAGTCAGTGTCACTTGGTAGCTGTCAACACTGGCACCATGACTGATAAGTGAGAAGGCAACTGCGCATCCTTTAAGACCCTGTGCAGCAGTTGATATCCAAAGTATGTCAGGAATGTGACTGCTAGTGCCCACCTGTCAACATATCTAACAGCATCCCATTCAAAACCCACCAAAAAAAGCGTTCATTAAAGTTTCAGTGGGTGTGAGGATGTCAGATCTGGCCAACAAGAAAATGATGTGACCCATTCACTGACCCCAAAAATACCTTAAAAAGTGCACAAACGTCATTTAGTCTGCATGTCAGGAAAGGAATGCTGTGTTGCATTTTTTCTGCTTTCCGTTAGTTACTGACTCTAAAAAGTTGGCTTGTGATAATGGGTTTTGGATTACGGTCTACAAATGATTAGCTGAAGGGAGGGTGGGGGAATTTGTCTACTCTACCACCCGCTTTGACAGGTAATCAGCGCTAAGTAAAAGGTCATATTTTGTGCAACAAAAAAAAAAGCCTAGCTGGTAACTTTTGGGGACAAAAGCTGAGCTTTATTCAATTGCTCAATTATATTATGCAGAAATACTATTCATGGAGCATAAATAACACTCAAATTAGGCTTGTAGACTTGTAAGTACTCCACCTCCCAGAAACAAGCCTGAGCTTCTTTCATTACAGCATGTTTTTCACTAGTCATGAAAAATTAAGCATAGTGCACACTTCAAACACCAGCTCTAAAAACAGTTTATTGAAATGTAAAAATGTCATTCGAGAAGATTATTACATGCTCTCAGACACCCAACAATGAAAAGCCTACAAGAGGTCACAGCCTACAGATCCAGCTTGATACAAATCTTAACATTCACATTCTAACATACACTCTGAGGGTGGAAACGTTAAAAACTAAATCTGTATTACCTTTGTGTAATGAAGCATGGCATGAATGCACTAAAATTAACTTCAGCATTCTGAGCTACAACACTGCCTGCGGTACATTCTCTATTATGTGGGTCATCTCTTCTCACTGTTTATGAGCACTCACAGCCCCATAAAGTATGCCTGCCGTACTATGCAGTCCCATGGTGCTCTGCAGGAGCTTTTAACACACATATACTGTACCTTCACTGATCCTTAACTTCCGCAACTCTACAGCACATCTCATATCTTATCTATGAAGCAAAAAAACATGTGTTTTACAATATTTCAGATTGAGAACTGTAAACATGTTTTCCTTACAAAGCCTTTCATTCTTAGCAAAGGAAATATAAGTTACAAGGATGTAAATCTAGTTCTATGAGTATGTGCATAGCCCACTAAAGGGCTTCAATTTATCCTGTAAGCATGAGGATTTGCTGCTTTTTTGCTGGTTTACTTTATCTTAAATGTTATAATTTTAAGTTAGACAAAGCTAGTGGCGTTGGGACTCTGGGAAATTTTTACCATTCATCATTTATAGACCAAAGGATAATCAATTTTTATAATGAAAATAATCATTAGTGTCAGTTGTGATCAGACTGAATGTGAACCAAAATATTACAGGCAGTGCAAATTCATAAAAGTCGAAGGATGACGCACAGAATGGATTCTAGGTGTCATTAAATCAGGCATAGACTTGTCAACTCATGCTGAAAATATTTCAGTTTGTGCAAAAAAAATAAGTGTGATCATGCTGAGCTGTATGAATATAAAGAGCTGATGAATATAAAGAGACATGAGCAGAGATGACATGAAGGAAAATACCAGAAACAACTGACGTTCCTGTCAAGTCTGGATGTCAGTCTGTCACACGCATGGAATCGAACAAACATCTGCACTGTCACATCCATTTGCTGGTTGTAGCTGCTACACTATACATATCAGTATTAACATATGGAGGCGTCTATACAAGGTACCTCACTCAGATTTATACACCACCTGCCTCTACCAAAACTAACTTTTTCTTCCACTAAGTTTACATTAACCAGGTTGCACATAATGTATTCAATATTATTATTCAGGACTTCACTGTATTACTATGAACTGTTACTATAAACCGCAACAGAATCTCTCAATTAAATGGACTGTTTCAACAGTGCTGACATATTCAGCCGCAGCAAGTAATTACATCCAGTCACAGAGCAGGGTGGGGCAGTGATTTACAGCAGAGGTGGATGTTGCCTAAAACAACCACCAGCTAAGCCTGCAAACATAAAAATTTTAAGACATAATGCTTTTGGGAAATAAAACATTGCTTTTCCAAGAAAAGGAGCAGAGGTGCTATTTCATACAGAAAATGCTGGATATTAAATGAGTGCAGTGATTAGATGATGAGATGAAATGTGTCAAGATATGTGCGGCTTACTGCCTCTGCTCAACAGGAGAGTTAAAAAATATCTGATCTTGGCCCATATTCATTAAGCATATTAGAGTAAGAAATCACTCCTAACTGATCAAAAATACTCAGAGTGATGCATTTTTGAGCAAAAAAACAAAACAAAAAAAAACACCTACATTTCATCAACTTCCCTAACTTAGGAAATCACTCCTCTGCCAAAATTTAGCAGAACCTAAGAGGTTTCCTCAACTGTTGGGAGTTGCCCAGAGATGGTGTCAGGAGAGAGACTGATGGCAGAGAGATGATTTGGGAACACCGTTTAAAAGTAAGCTTATTAAAAGATAATTTTGACAACATTTTTGAGACTAACTTTGTGCATGATGCCAAAAAAAACACAGGATTTCTCCTTAGTAACTAATATCACAATATTAAAACTATTTTGGAATGGGGAAAATGCAGCTGTGTAGCAATGATGATTGTGTGAAACAAAATGAGGCTCAGTGAGAACAAACTAACAATTCCCCCTGGCTGATTGTCACCAGCATAATGAAGCTTATCTCAATGTAATTATTAAAGGTAAAATCACAAATAGTCTTTTGTTCTTTTTTGAATAATAAAGGAGATATTACATTTGAAAGAAACATTGTGTTCATATTGTTATGGTGCATTTCTCAAGACTGGAGGGACAATACAGAATGTTCCTTGCATATAGGGAGCATGCAACGGGCGCAGTTGAAAGTGGAAGTGGACAATGGCAGAGAAAATTAGATTACAGTCAGTTAGAGAAGTTTCAACATCATCACTGAGTGTGCCGGTGTGATATGTGCAAGATGTGGCACTATAGGCTGTTAAACAATGGGAATGAATGAGAGATCTGCTGATGCAGATCATTTCACACAACTGAATCATAGTATGCTAATTTCCATATAGACTACATTACTTTTTTATGCGATGTGAGTCTTGTCAATTTTCATTTACAGTTTAAATTTGGGCTGTACATTATATCGATTTTTTTTAATCATCATCGCGTTATAATCATTCGCCTTCCTGTTCAGTCCAATTTGTTCAATAAAAGATTTATTTTTATTTTCATTTCAGAAATTTGTTGTATTTTAGAATTATATATTAGAAGCAGCAGAAAGGCACAACTTAGTACACTTTAGTATCTGATTATGAATCACAAAGAATATTGTTAATGTGATATTCAACAATGTTATTATCTAAATGGCCCATTTGTAAACGTCAATGAGTTTAAACTGACTTTGTAATCATATTTTTGCATACATATAACCCTAGTAAGTTACCCTATACACACAAAACCTACAAGCACTTCTAATAATTAAATACATAAAATACTAACATATACTCTAATATTAAGACAGCCAGTAAAACAGTAAGAAATCTACAACACAACATCATTATAATTTCTACCTTGAGAGTCATAAAACAGCGATGTAACACTTTCTCATAGAGGTAGTTTTATGCCTTGCAGAGAGTCAGTTTAATAAGCTTCATAAAAGGCATCACTTTCAGCAGGATTCCTAATTGGTTGGACAAAACATGTAATTCCTAAGACACTCTGAGATGTTTAATAATTACAGGCCCTGGGCAACACAGCACTAAAAATCAGACTTCAGTTGTTTTAAAATCCACCCTCAGAATATACTGGTGTTTTCTTTCATCACATCACTGAAAACAAAACTAGTGAATCTGACAGCAGACAGACCAACAACACAGGAACAGAGATACAAACTGCTGCTTCCCCTCGACTGCTCTTAAGCGTGCAGCTATTTTTCCCAGCAGGAGTGTTTTTCCCTCGTGGGATCTGTGACATGACTATATGATGTGTATGTGAAACAAGTGTTCGGAATGGAAGGCCCCCCTCAGCCCCTCCTTTCACTCTCGGATTTCACTCAAAACTCAGCCATCTGTCTTTCCTGCACGAGTCAGGGACAGAGAGCCAAAATCAGATTAAAACAATACTTTGACCCACTCGCTAATCCCAAGATCTGTTTCAGTGTAGCTCACTGCAGCCGTGGAGCAGAGAGATTCTGTGCTGACTGAAGCATTTATGAACAAAATGGGCCATAAATACCCCCCGAGAATACAGGACAAATATTTACAGCTATATTATCTGTTTAATCACTGCCAAGGCATTTAGTGCAGAGAAATGGCAGGCTGACACACTGCTGGTTAATCCTCAGGTCACTGCTGGAAATAAACCTTCTGTCATCCATGTGACAGCTGAGCCAGATGTGAAAGCCATCTAAATATATAGTACAGAGGTCAACCTTAACATAAGACTAAAAATAACAACATGTCATGCCTTTTAGTAAGTCAGAGGGCATTCTAACGACTTGAAAAAACAGGGTTAATAGTCTCATTAATGTTTTATTTTTTACAAAAAGGAAAAGACCACAACAAACTAATAACACGTAAACATTTTGAATGCAACCTTGATAGCTAAGAGACAGGTATGAAACTTGCGTCACTCTTCATTTTAAATACTAACAAATTATGTGTAAATGCTGTAAAACTGGCCTTGCAAAGCAAAAAGCTCACAGGGGAACTCAGACCAGTCTCATGGTCTGGGTGATGATACGTCTACAGGACAGTGATGTTTACGTGTTCCTGATATACAATAAGAACATCTTATCAAAACTCCTGTGCAATACCAGCTAGAGGACAGAGAGAGCCAAGTTTCAGAAGTCACTCTGTGTTTTCGGGATTTTCCATCTGTAGAAAGCTGCTGCAAAGACCAACGGAGGATACAGTTCGTCTTTGCAGCCACACTGCAAAATTCTAGAGTAACTCAACTAAAACTTTTGTTGAAATGGAACATTTTTCTCGCAATAACTCAAAAGACAAAATCAAAAAGACTAATTTAACACCAGACTGAAAAGCAGTATTTCACTGCCGTTTTTATTCTGAAAAAGACTATATTCCTACTAAGCTGTTAACATGACTGATGAAAATTAATATTCCACTAATATTCATGTTTACATGCAGCTGTGTATACTTCGACTAACATGCCTTAACATGTCCTTTCATTAAATAAAAACATGGAAAAGTAGAACAGCTGGAGCTGTGGTGCCATTTTGCTTCTCTGCGTCAAAATTGGATTCTTTCAAAGTTTTCCACCTGTGGCAGACATGCTCGACCATGCATACACAGCCTGCCTCTTTCATCCCTTCAACAACCACTGCCAACCTCTTGAAAAGATTGACATTGCAATATTTGGGCATATCCAAAAATCTGTTGATATCCAAGTCTTTCACAATGCTTCAAGTAGGTATGTTTCTCCTTTCAACCAGAAATGTGGGCATGCATCTAAAACAGACAAGAAGCCATGTGTTGCAAACTATGGAAAACCCCCAACTGAGATGCATATTCTGACTGCACTGTATGGGGAAGCCTCCTTAAACCTGACTAATACTGGTGTATCCCATGTCTTTATCAGACAATGCTACTGGAAAAAAACCATGGCTAATTCAGAATATCCAAACAGCATATGCTGTTAACATGACCTGTATGAGATACAAATTGAGTTGGGCGTGGTTTCCTTTCATCTGGCACGCAAATCAGCACGTCATTTTTGCCAACTTGAATTGATTGCTCTGTGTGGCACAACGTCAAAATACCATCTAGATCAACAGCATCCTTAACAATCCTTACTTGAAAAGGTCCTGCACTGTCTCTGCCAACATTTAAAAACCATGAAAGAGATTAAAGTTCATCACAGCATCTCTGCCACCTGCTGCTGACTGATTGTCAGCTGAAACAGACTCAACATCATAGCTACGTAACAAGTGGCAAGCTGGCAGGGCCAAATGAATATCAGCCCATCAGCACGCCCTCCATGGAGTACACTCATACAGCACTGCAGCAAAGTGAGAGCTTAAACCACTGGAGGGCGTGCTGATGGGCTGATATTCATTTGGCCCTGCCAGCTTGCCACTTGTTACGTAGCTATGATGTTGAGTCAAGCTGCACTTACAGTTTACATTCATGTCTGTGAATACATGGTGCTTAACACACATCAGGGTGTCCCACACATTCATTTATTTGTTGCTAGCTGCCACAAGTGCTATTGGAATATACTGTTTGGTTATTCATCGACCACACTGTCAGAGCACAGCCTCATTTAGTGACACTTAACCATTCGTTCTGCTGGGTCTCAGAGTTTGCAATCACTCCAGCAGCTGCTCCTCTCATCCATCCATCTGATGTGATCAGCTCTGAATAATCAGTTATCCACCCTACAAGTCAAAAACTGCAGCTGAGAAAAAAACTCTGAATTTAGAGAGGGGACACAGACGATCTATTCAGTCATTCAGGATTACCGTGCGTTCACACCAAACGCGATGTCATCGCCCGTAACGCGAGTATCGCGTCGCTTGATCACAAATGTCACCTTTTTGATCATCGCTTCAATCGCGATGACGCAACCCTCCTCCCGCAATTTTCTTCACCTCCCGCTATTTTCTCGTCAACCGTGGCTGAGTTAACTACCGTAGCTGCTCTTTATCTGTTGTGGACATCTGATTTGGATCGGAGACCCAAACGCCACCGTGTCTGGGTTCACAATATCCTCCAGAAATGCACACAGCTGGGTGAATATCATCACCTCCTGCAAGAGCTGCGTCTGGATGACGGTCGTTTCCAGCGGTATTTCAGGCTGACGCTGGCCCAGTTTGAGGACCTGTTGGCCCATATCGGTGCGAGGATCTCCCGCCTGTTGAGGACCTGTTGGCCCATATCGGTGCGAGGATCTCCCGCCTGGACACCAACTACAGGCGCTCCATCCCAGCTGCGGAGCGCCTGTCCATCTGTCTCCGGTTAGTTGCTTATAATTTCTTTATGAATGGTTGGATATCAATGCTGATTGGATGTCGCGGCACAGCGTCACGCAATGTCGCTTGAAAAGTTCAAATTTTTCAACTTCAAGCGACACACGCGATGAGGCGATGGACGCATCATCGCTTCATCGCGTCGCTCTTATCGCCTGAAACGCGTCGCCCAAAGCGACATCGCGTGTCATCGCGTCATTTACATTGATTTTGAATGGAAACTTGTTGCGTTCATCGCGTCCATCGCTTTTGGTGTGAACGCACAGTTAGTGTCATGGATTCAGTATCTGACCAAATGCCTCCCCCTCTGTTTCTGAGATATGACACTGAATTGTGGAACACTATGATGTCATAGTGACATTGACTGTTGACCTTTTGGATATAAAATGACATCACTTCACCATTTTATCCTAGTAGACATTTGTGTGGAATTCTGACATGAAATTTAGCGTATGAATTCTTAGGTTATGGCAAAAACATGTTTTGATGGGTCACAGTGACCTTGACCTTTAACCACCAAATTTAAATCAGTTCATTGCTAAGTCCAAGTGGACGTTTGTGCCAAATTCTAGGATATTCCTTCAAGGCCATCTTAAGATACCATGTTCATGAGAATTCGATAGACATAAGGTCACAGTGACCTTTGATCACCAAAATCAAATCAGTTCATCATTGAGTTCAAGTGGTAGTTTGTGCCAAATTTAAAGAAATTTCCTCAAGCTGTTCTTGAGATATCATGTTCATGACAATCCAACAGATGGGGTCACAGTGACCTTGACCTTTGATCACCAAATTCCAATCAGTTCATCCTTGAGTCACAGTTGACGTTTGTGCCTAATTTGAAGAAATTTCTCAAATGAGGCTTACTAAGTTGAGCTTTGTGGATAGCGTAACAAACAATGTCATACCTATTAATTTCAAAAGAATGAAGGCATATGAGGAAGCTCCAACTTGACCAAACAATTGTTTAACTTCATCACTCACTCACTCACTCACTCACTCAGTGTCTCACTAAGGGACAGACATTCACATATATAGCGCTGGCCCATACTTTGCTGCAGTCCAGCCAAAAATCTTCTGTTATGACATTAAGCATGTCTTTTTACATTGTGATATCAATACCTTTACTTCTGATAGCATGTAGAAATAGACAGGAAATGTGAGGGATGATATCCTACAAAGGTCTCTAGCTGAATAATTAACAGGGACGTTGCAGTGATCTGGTAATCCTCTTAATCCCTAGGCCAGCATGATGACTGAGTTCAAATTGCAAATTATCTGCAGATTTTCTGTAAAGTCAAATACTGATTCAATCCAGTAATTTAATTGAACTTGCCTTTGACTCCACGTTTGCGTCAAAAATTAAGACAGAATCTAAATTTTCCATTACTAAAGAAGTACAAACTCAAATGTATCACATGTACTTTATTTACTCGCTGCCTTTGGTCTTAGATTTTATGTTCAGTACAACCAGAGATGCTAAATATCTAAGCATCACTACAAATACTATTTTTTAAATAGCACTAAGTACAAGAACCACTTGGTTAAATATGCATGTGTTGCAGTGTGACTGGATTTAAGGATGCAGCTGCACAACAAAGAAGAAGACCCTCCCAGATGCCTCAGAGCTGGAAGACCCTTGCCAGTCTGTTAGCCATAATCACCTCCTGGGCCCTTCTTCATTGTCCAGGAGCACTGAGCAGAAAAAGCCTCTTGTGCTCTTCAGAAAGATGCCTCTACCCTTTCAGTGGTATCTTATAATGAGTTCACCACCCGTGGGCTCACAAATGCATTACCACAACAACACCGTGACACCACATGTGGTCGTTACAATCTTACATGGTCCCTCCCACTTTATTTAAGTATAATTAGTTTATTACAATTGGGATTTTATTTCTGCAGATTTGGAAATCATTCCTTTGTATAATAATATACTGATATGAATAATTAATCACAGTAATATTGGTAATAGTATCATTGACCTGTGCTGAAAAGAAGACGAATGGTATAAAAATAAACCACCTATTGACCAGTTAGACAGGTCAGGTTAGTCAAACTTATCTGGAGGAGAGAACAAAAGTAAAATGGTAAAATTAATACTGAAACAGTCTGTTGTAAACATTCATTGTAGTTTACAGACTGTTCCTGCACTGTACTTACTGTAGTTGTTTGCACATACAGTTTCCTGTAGGGGTGGGAATCACCAGAAGATCCACGATACAATATCATCACGATAGTTCAGTCTCAATGCAATATTACTGCAATTTTAAATATGTTGCAATATACTAAATATTGCAATAAAAAATATTGTAGTTTATTACCTTTACTCAACTGTCCCCAAGGGAAACTTTGTCAATACATGTTCTATCTAATGAGATAAAGTCATCTCATTTCAGCCACTGTTTTGCAGCATCAAAATGTATCACGTGGACTGAAAATGTAATTGATTATATTTTTCTAGTAGGCTACCTAAAGTTTAATTTGTATTTGTGATATTAGTAATTTTTATAATTTAAAAAATTAATACTTTGCACTGTGTGATGAAACGATATTGCCAAACAAACAAATTGCAATACTATGCTGTATCAATTTTTTCCCCCACCCCTAGTTTCCTGTGCAATAAGGATTATTGTTTACATGTTAAGTGTCCTTGCTGTTAGTTTTACCTCCAAATAAAGCTGTTTAAAGCAGTGGATCATAACCTTTTTGGTTTGCAACCTCTTAAAATAAAGCTATTTCACTTTGGACCAATTCTTCATTTTTGCATTGCTGCATATAAAGTATTTTGAGTCTTAAAGAGGTAACATTTTCCAGTTATTACATAAAGATTTTTGTAAAAAAAACAAAAAAAAACTAAAATTGCAAAAGGACAAAAAATGTGTTGCTGATCCTCAGGTTGGAAACCACAGGTTTAGACCACGTGGATAATCTTTCTGACTACCATGTTCCGTCCCCCTCTGGCTTTTTGTTAGGCTACATGAAAATGCATAACACACCTGAACAAACACATATCACATGACCATTCACGGATACTGGGCATGCATGTGCTGGTGTAAACAGGAAGCAGATTGACTACCGTGCAGCTGGTTGCTTAGTTACAGAGATGTGGAAAAGTAAGACCAGACAATTCTTTGCTTTGCCCAACAATGAGGTGGAACCATATTGAAAGTAACACAAATATAAGACAGTCAAAGCCGCAGAAAATAAGTTGGGAGTCATTGCAAAGCAAATATGTTGACATATTAGAGTGGTACCAGGAGTATTATCCATCGCCATGGCAATTGGAAAGGGGTAGCCACACAAGAAGGATGAAATCATAAAATGTTTGTGGGCCAAGTTATAATGTTTTAACATGACCTGTCATGAATGATAAGAACCAATCAGGAAGTAAACGTGGGTCTATGTGCCATCATTTTGTTTCTCTGTTTTTTGCCCATCCAGACTAAAATGCAACCCTGGAGTTTTCAAACACAAACAGGGTCAAACACAGCATTTTGAAAAGTCTCTGTTTTTAATGGTTCCAAAATGTCGGAGTAGTGTGGATTGCATGTGTAAATGTAGCCAGGGTGATGAGTTTTAAAGCAAAAATGTATTAGTGTGGTTGTAACCTACTGTTGTTGTGTTCTCAGATCTTAACAATTAACTTGACAAGTTCATTGTTATCATACAGGAACTAATAAATATGATGCCCAAAACTATGAAAATAACATCCAAGCAGAAATAAACTGGAGTTATTTCATGTACATCTACAATGACTCCCACAGACAGAAAGAAAGCATTCACCTGCTGCACATACATACACCAAAACATAACAACAAGCAGGAGGAGATGTAGCTGGCCATGGTGCCTCATCTCCAGCTGGAGAGAGCTGAGTGTCAGCTGTGGGGCAGAGCACAACACCCCCCCTCACACACACACACACACACACACACACACACACACACATAAAGTACTGGCTCTATCCCGCTGCACCAGCCTTTTGTCTCTTTTCACATTGCTCTTGAAAAAAAGCGACCATACACCAACATTTCCCCCACTTCTTAAATCCTCTGCTCGGGGAGAACTTAATGACAGCAGATGCAGTGTCTGAGAAAGAGCGAGGGTTTGTGCATGGCCCTAGAGTTCATTGTTTCAAGCTACCAATAAAGGGTTAAGTGGGATTTAGAACCCCTTCAAGGCTAAAGACCAAAGAAAGCTCCTTTTCTAATGCCACAGAGCTATTCACTTGCACCTCCAGTGCCTCACTAGGAAGCAGTGCTATGACAAACAGTGTGCTAATCCCAGGATCTATCCTATTATAGTACCACCTGGGGCTGGGTTTAAAATTCTAATGTGTAAATCTCATTCCACAGTGATATCATCTCCTTAAAACACAGCATTAACATCATAATTTAATATAGAATAATGGTCAAAAGGCGCTGCAAAAACTAATGTGACATTATTCACATTGATTTTCACTCACAAAGCATCATGGGAATAAGCAGATCTGTTTACATGCACTTGACAACAAATGCTCACAATAGGCATCATCTCACCATCTGACAGAGAAATCTAATAATTGTCTCTCATACAGTGTCTAGTTTCTGGAGCCTGTAAAATACCCCCTCCCCCCCCACCCTGTGTCCCATTAAGGCTTATTATGTGCCCATTATACACCTGGTGACCTCTGACCTCGTCAGCACTGTGCCGTGCTAATCAGCTCCCTGGGGACGTGAGCAGACGGACAGACGGGTAAGGCAGCGTGGGTGCATTCAAGTTCTTCACACTGAGCACACACAGCAAGACTACATGTCGCTGTATTCAGGTTCAAAGCTTCCATCTGCGATTCATACTGTCCAAAGTTTTTAAAGTTGTTTTTTTTTTATAAAAACAGGTATTTGTAAAATGGTCTCAGTCCATGGAAGGCCATCTATTCCTGCTTGTATCAAATCACAGATTTGGAAACTGTAAACCAGCTTTTACCAAACAGCAAAGCTGGATGACTAGGAATTCGGGAAAATGAATGAATCATCAGTGTAACTTAATCTCACATGAATTCAATAGCTCTTTGACACCCGGGCCTAACGTCATCATTTCACAGAGCCACTTCTGTCACTGCGGTAAGTTCTGTCGCTGTTTCACTGTTATGTTCAGTTCAGAACCAAACTATGCATTACTATGCAGCTTGTAAAATTTAATAAATGGTTATATGCCTACTTCTGTGAGTCAATTATGTACTATGAGTCTTGAAGGCAATATGACTAATTCAATTAAACTGGTGCTCCATGCACTGAGTAGGTTACTGACTACAGTTGTATACAGGTATTTAGTTCATGTCATACCCTTTACATTATGGTACCTCTGCTTTAAAAGGGGCACTACACGGACTTTCTCTACATATCAAAGTCAATTTACTCAAAATGAGTGTTATTCCTCTGAAGAGTTGTACAAAGTAGAAAACTTTATACATGTGTTTGGATATAAGTCTGTAACAGTTGTATGTTAGCCTATAAAGTAGACTCTGGAGGAACTTTGTAGGGGTGGGAATCACCACATCCATGATACCATATTATCACGATACTTAAGTCACGATACAATATTACTGTGATTTTAAATATGTTGTGATATGTTACCTTTTTTCAACTGTAAGTTTTGTCCCAAAGGAAAACTTTGTCAACATCTGTTTCATCTAATTAGATAAATTTTCAGTCTGTTCATCTCACACAATTGATTATACTGTATTATTCGAGTAGGCTACCAAGTTTAATTTGTATTTGCATAATGAATGAATAATTTCTATTAAAAAAAACCTATACTTTGCACTGTGTGACAATACGATATTGCCACACAAAAATATCATGATACAATGCTGTATCGATATTTTCCCCCACCCCTGGAACTTTGTCAAGTCTGACGAAAAAATCTTGATGGTTTGAGGTGAAACCATACATCAGTCTGGATCAGTACATCAATTTAATGAACAACAATCCAATATTATCAGTGCAAAGTGAAAGCATTGATACAAGTCATAATTTTTAAGGTACACCTTTACATCGGCAAATATTGTATCATTGTCCAAGGAACCTGCAAATCATGATAAAACTTGTGGTTTACACCCCGACTGATGATGAAATCAGAGTTAGGGGTAACATGTAGGGTTTCTTTTCCAAATTATGGTTGCATTAACTGTTTCTCACAAACATACCGTGTCTATCTTTGAGGCCTGATAAATGCCTAAAGTGCATTTCCTTAAAAAAAATAAATAAAAGGATCCGGAAAAAATCCTCTGCAGATCCAGTCTGGACTGAATTTGAGGCCAACATCGTTTATATTACATTGTTAACTTTCTAGAATTCCTCTTTCCTCCCTTTACTGGTGCATTGCTAAAAATCAGGGTCCCACTCTTGAAGACAATGCTTCACAGTAGTCACTTTATGGTGTACCCTTAATTCAGACAAGTTTAAAGACTCCGAATTAACAACAGAAAAGATGAATGATACGGGTATTTACCAGGCAAGGAGGTGTTTTTGTCAGTCAATATTACAGGAGTCAGAAAACAAGGTGAAAACTTAAGTTTTGCATTATCTTACTTGGTTCATTTCTAGTGGAGGAACTCAATCTAACAAGAAAAGAGTCCTCATTTTTGTGGTTATCCCTTCAGGCTCCCTGACCTCCCCTGACACTGAAGACACTGAAGCCTCATAAACAAATCCCATTCAAATAAAAGTGCACTTCATCAAGGTTACTACGAGCTCATAACAACCACTTCTTATGTCCTCTGGGTGTAGGTTGCTGAATTGTGCTGAGGTATTATCATTATAACACATTACTGACCGGCCTTCCCTAATGAGCTCATATCTTAAACTGCTAAATACCCTCAATTTGAACCCTTGTAGACTTAAATATTTAGGTTAAGCCTGAGGCTAAGTTGCACGCTGCAGAGGAGATTTCACTTAAGCCTATTTCATTTCACATTTTTATTTTTTCAGAAGTTGTAGCCTAATTTACATCAGATACAGCACCCAATGTCCTGATTCATTTTTAATTGCTTCACTTCATCTTGTTTTCAGGCATCTTTCATATAAACTTGGTTGCACTGAGCCCATCAGAGTCCATAACAAAGCTCTTAAAAATAGTGATGCATTTTATAAGAGTATTATGCTGTAACATCAGCATTTCCCTACTGGGGAATTATGTTACTATAATGAGATAACAGAGGGGATGTCTTGGCAAGGGTATTAAATAGTGAGCAGCAAGTACACTTAAATACAGTAGATTCCTTAAGTGATGTCTGAGAAGGCATGTCAACTCAGATTTTAACTAAATCTTATCTTAACCTGGATTCAGACCTTCATTTCAGTAGTCACATTATATCAATCACAAAATCAGCCTTCTCCCATCTTTAAAATATCAAAAGATTCAGTGACTTGATGTCTAACCATTATCTAGAGAAACTTGTACATGCTTTCATCACTAGCAGACTGGACTATAGCAATGGACCGTTCTCAGGTCTGCCTGAGATAGCAATCAGACAGCTTCAGCTGATCCAGGATGCAACTGCCAGGGTTGTAACAAGGACCAGAAAGGCTCAGCATGTAACTCCAGTTCTCACATCACTACACTGGCTGCAGTTTCTGCTTGACCATAATTCACTAACTGGTTTGGATGCAAAATACTTATCAGATCTCCTGACCCTGTATAAACCTCACAGATCTCTCAGGTTCTGGATTACTGGTTATTCCCAGAGTAAAAACTACACATGGTGAAGGTTCTTAAAGACAGTGGGGAGCACTTTCAAATCCAAGCTGAAGACCCATCTTATCACCATTGCTTTTGATTAATTCTCTTTAAATCATTTTTTTTTGTTTGTTTGTTTGTTTGTTTTTCATTCTATGGACAGTCCTGTTGTGTGTTTTTGTGTGTTTTTCCTCTGTATGCTTTTGCCTGTTGTTCCTGTTCTATGTGCCCTTGATTGCTTGCTTTTATGATTTTTATCATTTGTATCTTGTGCTTTTACCAGTGTAAGCTGTAAAGCACTTTGGGTTGCCTTTGGGTATTAAATGTGCTATATAATTAAATTTGCCTTACCTTGCCTAAAACATGACAACGTAATATAACAGGTATGACAAACCCAATAAGGATTACAGGGATTTCTAACCGTATCAGGTCACAGAGACGCCCACCCCAAGTTTAAAAGGAATGCCTTAAGTGAATACAAGTGACTATAAGCTTAGCATTTAGCTACAGCCAGGCTGTAAAGTATATATAAACGTTATTATGTTAACTTGGAGTAAGGGGGTTACGACGAGGTACTTCAGGAACAGTGGTTTAGCGACTATAATAACAAAAACATTTATTTTAAGTTCGCAGTAAATTTACCAGAACAAGCTAACATGAAGCTAAAAGTTAAATAAAAGTTACTGTGGGAGCTAACTAGCTTACATTATGTAAATATTGCAGTGATTTCTGTCGAGGTCGGACTGTAATTCAAGTCAGCGGAGTCCCAACATAGAGCTCGTCACCTCCTCTCACTGTAACGTTACGCAGTACAAAAACAAGCCGTGTAAACCCTGATATTTCAGAGGAAAACACGAAAAATGAGCAGCATTGATAAAGGACACTTACCTCGAAGAGAAATAGTCACACAGGTGTCTGTTCGGACGGAGACGGTGTTAGCTAGTTCCGACGGTCTCGTGAGCGCACGTTGTTAGAGAGGGGAACTACAAAGTGAAAACACACGGTCGCTTCTGTCGCCCTCCCCGCCGCCGCTGCCGCCTCCCTCTCTGTCCAATTTGCATGTCAACAGAGCCGCTGACAGACTCTGTCAATACGCTGAAACGAGAGGAAGAAGACACAGTACAACTACAGTCCAACTTTCACCTCAAATGAATGAATTCCGGTTCAAAAACATTCCCCCCGTTTGACCCTTGGCAGCAGTGCCGAGGAACTACTTGCCCCAAATAGAGGTCGTGTTTCTCCAGTACTCTATGTCATTTACCAGCCATTAGACTGGTGACACAAGTTTTCCTTTTAAAGCCTAATGAAATCATAGTGGAGTGTATTTTGGCAAATAAACTGCTATATAAACCACAAACGTTGTCTTTTAAACATAATAAAATGTGGTCCAACACAAAAGCAAAGAACAAAGTGTAGCTCACATTTGATTTGAACCATTAGAATGATGCCAGTGATTTAATATTGCACTTACATAAAAACTGGAAACCTGGAAGAGAAAGACTTTAAAAAGAATGGTTAAAATTGATGCAGCGCACTTAATGATAGGTCTAACTTTTAGTCCCTACAGGCATGGGCTGATTATAACACAATGGGCCCCTGGGCACAGATATGCAAAAGGCCCCACCACCTCTCTAAGGAGCAAGACACAGACTTTGTGGTGGTTTTACCTCTTTTTTCTTGTTGTTTTGCATCTCTTTGTAGTCATTTTGTTACTCTTTGGGATCATTTTGAACCTTTTTATGGACATTTTGTGTCTCTGACTAGCCCCTTTTACACTGCCTTTTCAAGGCGGGAATTGCACACTGTTGTACTGCCTCACCGTTCTGTATAAAAGGTACAAACGCAGAATGGGGGGACAGAAGCCCTTTTTAAATAGGAATTGTGCAAATTTGCAGGAAAGCCCAATCAGTCTTCTTTCAGCATTGGCAGTATTAAAACAAAATCGGGAAGAGCAGCAAAATGCTGCCTGCCTACTTTTGTTCATACAGAATGCGCCTTTTTTGGGGCAATGGGGGGCGTGAAACATGTAGCTCAGAAGCATGCACAGATAACTTTGTCTGGATGGACGACGAGGTGGAGTTGCTACAGTAACAGATCTTCACTTCACTTCAAATCAACAGGGTGAGCAGCGCAAGCAGAGCGACGTGTTGGCATGCCTAGTGACTGGAACCGTAATGCGCATGTGCGAAAAGTTTTCAGAGGAACTGCATATTGCACGTTTACATGACAATGAAGATGCTGCCGTTTCCAAAACGTTGCACTCTGGAACCAGTTTTCAAATCATTGTGTTTTCAGGCACCCAAAACGCCACTGTCGTGTAAACGATCGGCCAAAACGCAACTAAAGTTTACCATTTTCAGTTGAAATCGTTGTCGTCTAAACAGGGCCTGGGTCGCACATGCGGCGTCATCAACAGCTCCTCCCACAAGTCATTAACAGCCCCTCCCGTTGCAGAAGAGCGCCTCATTCTTTTTAAACCAAATAGGTTCCGCCAATATGTTTACCCCTACGCGGCGGAAAATTGGGAACCTCGGATCAACTAGCCAGTCTGGCTCTGTGTGTCTAAACGCTTGCAGTTTGCCGGCAGAACGGCCCAACATTCACTGAAAATCTGGCAGTATAAAAGGGGCTAGAGTTGTCTCATCTTGAAGCTGTCATCAGAGGCAGTAACAGCACCGAAACAGGTCTTTATGAGAGGGATAGCTAGCAGGACGGGATCATTGGTGGCGCAGGTGTGATGTTTGGACAATGCCTTATGTGTCCAACCCACAAAGGAGACACAAAAAATATTATGGTAGCAGTTAGCAGCTGACTCAAAGAAAAACAGGGGCTAAAAATGTGGACAAATTAGGAAAACTGTAAGGTCTCCTTACCCTCTGTGCAAACAGCGAGATCAGCTGCCATATAACAAGGATGGTAAATGAGAGTTATTGCCATTGTTATTGTTTAGAAACTGCTGCAGACGCATATGTTATATGTCACATTAGAGGCAGATGCATGTCACACCCGTCATGCCCTTTTCGATTCCATGATGCCAGCATGCTGTCTAAAATCACACATTGGAGCAGCATGATACCACCATTGTTTCGTTCTGTGTAAAGGCGGCATGAAAAAGGGACTTAGTAGCAGCCATGTAGCTTTATCTCTGTGTTAAAAGGGCTTTAGTGGTTGTTTTGCCCCTCTCCATAGTTATTTTATGTCTCTTTGCGGTTCCTTTGCATGACTTTGTGGTCTTTTTGTGTCTCTTTTTTGGTCATTTTGAGTCTCTACCTGGTCAGTACGTGTTAATTTGAGTGACATTTTGCAGGTGGAGACTAGGGGTGCCCCCCTGACACTGTGGGCCCCTGGGCCCATTCAGTAATCCATCTATGCCTGTGGGTCAAGGTAAAAAAAAAATACTGGATCCAACCATTCCCACAGAATGTCATAGTAATTATTAAAAATATTTAGCAGTTATATTAAAAAAAATCAAGGTGCGTTTATCTCTTTCTACTAAAAGGCAATTATGTTTCATGTGCCAACAAGTGTCAATCAAAATGCAACTTTGGCATGTCACAGCTGATTCAACTTTTTAAAAAAAAAAAAAAACTGATAGCTTAAGATTTTTCCAAGTGTTGAGCCATATGTATTTTTCCCATTTGTTTTCTGTAGCCACCCAGCCATTTATAATTTATCTGAATACTGGCACTTAAGTTCTTTTCTTCACTTTTCCAGAGCACCCTGTAGATTCAAAATCTTAGAATTGGTCTGTGGTGTAAAATTTGGACAAAGCTCATATCTTAACTCCCCGCCTTTAGTTTATAACCTATACTTTCCTTTACAAATTTGTAGTCTCCCTGCCCAAGCTCAGATAACCCCCTGATAACCTGATGACATCATCTGGGTTATTTTCCCAGACTATTTACAAGCTCCCCCAGAGCTACAGACTGGCTGAGGCATACTCCTTGTGACTTTATCTTGATGTGTTAAATTGGTGCAATACTAAACTAACTTTTTAACACTGCATGCTGATATTGTATTACAGGCTACATCCAGAGCTGTTAGTTCTTTTTTGTAAAAGTATGGTATGATCTGAGCTGCAAAAACACTTGTGACTCTAAAATGGCTTCCACACAAATCTATTTCCAAGAAAGACAGCAGTACTCCCAAATCTACATTTGTTCCATTCCATTGCAAAGAAGTTAGCACAATAAGAAACTAATGACAGTACAACCCTCTCCAGGTACTTCTGGATGAAATGCACTCAAAATGGACTCTGGTCCAGCAAAGGTTAGACTGTTTTTAAGGCCAGTGGCAGAGGCGAAGCAGGGGTGGCCTCTGGGGCTCAAGCCCCAAAAGTTTTCTCAAAAGCCCCAAATCTTAAGCTGTTTATTTATTTTTTTAATATCTTCAACTTTGTGTCATTTAGATAATAATATATACCCATGTTGTTTATTCTGTTATTCCCTAAAGAAAACTAATTCAGTGGATACAGATGTTGCAGATTTGTCATATAAATATTCATTCTGTGCACTGTATTCCAGCATAGTGTAACAAAAATAGGTTTCAAGATTATAATGCTGTTCATGCCAAATTCCTGCACTATTGGTACTCTGAATTCTGCTGTTTTCAGAGTGTTTCCATCAGTATCTGAAAGAGTATCTTTCTCTTTTAAGCACCAGAATTTCTTTAAACTTTCTGCTGTCAATCATTTGAATTTTTCAAATGATGGATGCATATCATGTTTTGGTAGTACTTCTGAGATATTGTCAGATATTGTAATTGTAAAAGGTCTCCCTAATTCAAAGTCTCTCTGTCTTACCCATCCTCCATCTACAGTACTGGCCCCCAAGCCAGGAAGACCAGAGAGGGGCCCCTTCCTGGGGAAAAAGGGTGTGTCTGCAGCAGCCTAGATGTGTCATTCCTCTTCTCTTTGTGCTCGTCTTCACATGCTGTCAACCTAAGACAATATTTCCAAAGAACTGAGCTAGATATTGGAGAAGCGTGAATTGCGTGCAGTGAAAGTGTTAGTTCATGAATCTCTAGTGATCCTTCTGCTGATATCAACACACTTTCTTCAGCTTTATAGAAACATCCACTGAGTCAGAGGAATGGGAGCTGATCCAAATTGTGTTGCACTAACCTAAGGGCTTCTTCTGAACTATTCACAATACATAGAGCTCAGCCTCACACATACTAAGTGCTGCCCCAGTGTTGGTTTCATGGTGAGAAGATAAAGCAAAGATTGAAAGACAGGCACATGTGAAGGATGTGGGGTTCTGAAAATAGACATTTAACACATTTGTTGAAATTTAATGTGTCTTTAAGTTTCAACCTTGCTGTGGTTACCATGTGGTTAGGTTTAGGCACAAATACATGTGGTTATGGTTAGGAAAAGATCATGTTTTGGCTTAAAATACCCACTTTTGCTGGCACCAATCCGGCTGGAAATAGAGCAATGTCTTCGAAAAAAAACAACTGTTTTTCAAGGCACTGTCCCTGGTGGAAACACAATAATGGTTTGATACAAGACACCCACATTTGTTGGCTAAAAAGCTGCTAAAAACACAGTGACAAGTCACTAAAAAACAATCACTTTGCTCTTTGTTCATCTTGAACCATGGTCTGCAGTGGTTTGCAGCTTGGCAGGTGTCTCACCTCTGTGACAAGCCATCCACCATCCCCTCCACCTTTTGATGACAAAGACTTCAGAAACATTGATATAATACATATGAAATGTATACATGTAACATATTTGTGGTTTGCAGAAATGTACAATGCCAACATTTTCTTCTGGCGGCTGGGCTGTAAGGTAACAGGAAGGTGGCACACAGTCCTTTTCTACTGCACAGCTGCCCATGTCTGTTTCAAACACGCAAAATCACAGTGAAAAAATATGGCAAGAAAAAAAAATGAAATGCAATGAGGAGGAGGAGGAGGAGGAGGAGAAGGAGGGGAAGGAGGAGGAGAAAGAGGAGGAGCAGAGTGTCTATGTGATTCACTCCCACAGATTTTAGAGCAAAGACCAGTGAAACCTGACCAGTGTAATCTTTCAACCTGGAGCTCCAACATAAAGCCCCGAGTGATTTGTCAGCTGATGTCAGAGGCTTTAGTTCAGTCACACTAACCTTGCTGAGGTAAATGTGCTTTTCTTGCCCACTTCACAGGCCCTGACCTTTGATGCGCATCGGGGAGCTACTCACCAAAAGCACTAAAGACATTGTCATTTCTCTCATCTCAAATTCTAGACCAGGAATCTGATCCTACATTACCTCATAATCTTCTGCTTTGACTCTTGAGTTTTGCCAGAGGAAACTTTTGCCATAAGAGTAAATACCTTCAACCTCTCTGGAATTTGATACATGGTGCTATCTGTACTGTTGGTCAACAGCACTCTCTCACAAGTTTAGATAAAGCTTGAAACATGAGGAAGACAAACAGCTGCATATTGTCATTGTTTGTTTCTCTCACACTAACAATTCAAACAAGGCTGAGGTTTATTATTTACTATACTCTGAAGTCACGTGACACTGGATGTGAAAGCTAGCAGAATTGGGAATGTTGGATACTGAAATGTGGGCAGAACACAACCAACCAAAGGGAATTTAAGTTAAGATGTTTTTCCTATTGGTTAGCAGCTTCAGAATTAGCTTTGTCACTTGCAAACATGCAAAAATCAACTATTACTGTATTAGAATGACTAAAACACTAAAGAAATTTATTTGGTTACATAAAAAAAAATCATGTAAAACACAGCATTAACGTAAGTATTATTACCTGATGGTTAGGTTAATGTGTTAGCAAATTGTTACCAATATTCACATCCAGAAGACACTGAGCAACATTACAGTAGTATTCATCACCAGCTGTGACAACGTTTTCACCTTGTGAATGTGTGTGTGTGTGTGTGTGTGTGTGTGTGTGTGTGTGTGTGTGTGTGTGTGTGTGTGTGATCATGGCATAATGTGGTCTTGGAGACACCTGTTCGAGCATGAAATGCCAAAGATGCTGTTTTGAGTACTTTGTCAACCATGCAAGAGGCAGTCACAAACTTTACAGCTGTGTATAGAGCTGGGTAATATATTGATATTATACTTATACTGTGATATGAGACTAAATTTTGGCTTAGAGTTTGGATATCATAATTCCACAAGTGTTGTCTTTTCCTGATTTTAAAGGCTGCATTACAGTAAAGTGATGTAATTTTCTGAACTTACCACGGTGTTCTAGGTGTTCTGTTATATCCACATTACTGATGACCAATCATCAAAAATCTTATTGTGTGAATATTTTATAAAAGCACCAGTAGTTTACCCTACAATATCGCAACAATACCGATATTGAGGTAATGTGAGGAATTTGAAGATGGGTGTGGTCTGAACAAGGGCGCTGGAAGTAGAGGGTAAGGAATCAGGGAGGGGGCCATTGCTCCCCCAAATTTACACCCCTGACTGATGAAACTTTACAGGTGTGTGATTGAGATCAACATGTTTGAAAACAGGTTGGGTCCTAGCAAGGGAAATAGGGAGTAGGTAGCATGGAAGGGGACATTGCCCCCCCAAACCCTGTATGCCCCTGACCAGTGGTGTAATGAAGTTACTAGTGCACGCTATTGCGATCCTATTGCAAGATGGTCTCTAGGTCGTAGCTGTGTTTGTGTGCATCTGAAGAATGTAAGCCCAATATTCACTCTCTTTTAGCTCTGTTTCGCTCTCTGCCAACTCCTGGTGGAAATATCTGTCTCTTTAGCTGTTAAACACCCCTAAACCCTCAACCCTTAAGCTCGGCTAGTTGCTACCTTTGTTTGCCGTTTGGAAAGGTTGTGTGCGATGGGTTTGCCACAGTTTTTTCACTGAAGAAAAGCTGGAAACTTGGTCGATGAGAGTTGAGTTTATGGACCAGACAGCCATGAAATGCTCCTTAGATTTGAGTGAACAGCATAGTTGGGGATAATCCTCTGTGGGTTTATCACTGCAAGTGACACCTTTCATATTATGTCCAACCATTTCATCCACTGGTGATATCATCATATCGATTTGTGCAGCTTTAGAAGATAATCCCCGAAACATTTGAAATTTGTACAACATAAAAGTGTATGACTAATAAAAGTTTAAAGGTTAAATACACAGTTGAACTATGATTCAAAGAGCAATTTTTTTTTAAATAGCTGAAAAAGTTAACCTCCTCCTCAGTTTGCTGTTGCCTAGGGCCAGTTATGTCTGCATGAGAGCTTCCATAAATCTGACAGAGCTGTATTTTCTCTTTGAGCTGCAGCATGTTATCAAGACAGCAGATTTTAACAAGTCTGTTTGTCAATGCCCACCAGACAGTTGTTTACCTGATAGTGTGCAAACTATGACATACTTCAGCTAAATAAGTAGAACAGTGTTTCTGATGCAATCATGAGAAACAAATGCACAACAGAATTCACAAACAACAGAATTCACAAAGTTGTAAATTACCTGACTTCACTTGGGATCGTACAGAGTATATTATCAGCTGGATGAAGTTTGGTAACCACATAGTGCCATCGTGTGGTCAGATAAGTGAATAACACCAAAAAAATATTTTTAGATACAATGATCTTGTCTGTCTTGCCTTCAGCAGTTGAGCTTCTTTTCCTTCACTAGTCAATAACACCCAAGTTAAACAAGTTGCTTGTTCCACATATTAAGGATTTGTTTTACTATTCCTCTTCTTTGACTGAGGTCATGTGAAACAAATGGACATATTTTGTTATTATTTTACCAATATTTAATACCATGCAGTGTATGATTGCAAGGTACAACTGTATTTCTGCTCAGCGTAAAACTGTATTATCAATATTGGTGCAAATCTTAAAAGATTTTTGGTCTGGCACTAGACTCAAGACCTCTGCCTCAATACTAAATGAATGAAACACAGTAAGAGCATATACTCAATGTTTTTTGTCATTGAACAATAAGCACTGGCTTGATTTCCCTTCAATTGGAAACTTTTTTCTGCACTACATATCAGAGGGAAATCTGTACTTTTCATTCCACTACATTTAACCAACAGCTATAGTTACTGATTACTTAGCAGATTATGATTACACACACAAAATACATGGCTGTAAAGGCTCAGTTAAAACAGGTTTTAACCCAAAACCATGACTCTGAGACCACAGAAGTAAAACAAAGCGTTCAAGTTTACTTGGCAAACAGCCAAAAGTCAAAACCACGCAGGCAGGAGAGACAAATTTATCTAATAGGGGACAAGGCAAGCGAGCAGGTGTCCAAAAGGCATTCAGGAGGTCATGACATGCTAAAATGAGGCAGGCAAAGAAAACAGCTGGACCACAAGGCCAAAACAAATGCATCTCACAGGGAATGAATGGAAGTGGGCTGATGGGGAAGTGGGAACAGGTGGGTGAGGAAGGTCAGGTTGAATGTCTGATAGGGGATTTGGGAACAAAGGGGATACTGCAGGGCATGCAGGAGTGGCAGGATCTGACATGACAGCACAGTTAGTACATGGCAGGGGAACAAGGCATTGTGAGACTAGGACTTCGCTGACATTTAATCAGTGCAGTCATCATAACATATGATACACTGATGAAAATTAAATTACCCAACTGAACATTAAGTAGTTCGATTAGCTCCACCGTGACATCGACAATATTAAAACAGTGCTTACAGATGCATGATCATGATATAATACTGAAACAATCAATTCTGCACAAAAAGTACTTTGACTTTTGATACAGTACTTAAAAAAGCTCTATGTGATATTGTGATACTATAGTGTACCTATAATTCAGAGGTTGTCTACATATGGCTCTCAACATGGAGGTGGCCTGGCCGGCAGCTAGCTGAGTTATGGTGCTAACAGCAAAAACAGTGCTAACCACGGCAACAGTGCCGAGCAAAGCGCCCTAGACATCCCTCTCCCCAGCAATGCTTTCCAGCTCCTCCTGGGGGACCCTAAGGCGTTCCCAGGCCAGATGAGATACGTACTCCCTCCAGCGTGTTCTGGGTCTGCCCTGGGGCCTCCAACCAGTGGGACATGCCCGAAACACCTTCAGCAAGAGGCGCCCAGGAAGCATCCTGATCAGATGCCCGAACCACCTCAACTGACCCCTTTCAATACGAAGGAGCAGCGGATCTACTCCGAGCTCCCTCTGGATGTCCGAGCTCCTCACCCTATCTCTAAGGCTGAGCCCAGCCACCCCACGGAGGAAACTCACTTGTATCCGCGATCTCATTCTTTCGGTCACTACCCAGAGTTCATGACCATAGGTGAAGGTTGGGACATAGATGGGTAAAGGTAATAAAGGTCCTACATTTATAGTATTAGATGGATCTACGTCCATCTAATATTTAAAATGTAGGACCTTTATTACTAATGGTTGCTACTTTTAATCAAGTAAAGGCTTTGGGCACTTTGTCCTGCACAGCATGTGGGTATTTTCAACTCCAAATGTCCATGAATTTAATCCTGATATTACTTACACTACACTGCACTAACTGCACCTAACTCTGAAGACATTTACTTAGGTTGTTTACCTCAGACAGCTCTGCCATAGATGGTGGGTAAGCTGTAGATAAATACATTCCACTTCAGAAATTGTCCATGCGGTGGTGATGGAACATGAGCATCCTATCTTAAAAGTGGATCACAGTCATATAGCAAAGGAGAAGATTCAAAATACAAAATGAATATCCAGAACAGCCAAATTAGGACCCCTCTAGCATTTTTATTTTTATTTTTTATTTTGTAAAATTGTCTTTGACCTTTATTTATTCCAGAAATGTTGGCTCAACACATTTGCCAAAGGGCAATATGTTAATGATGTGAGATGAATAGCAACTGAGTCACTGACTTACTTTTCTGAACAGAAACACTGGAATCCAAACTGGCAACTCTTCAGTCACAAAATTATTTTTGTACCCACTACTCTGATTTTCTTTTGGAGTACACAACCCCAAAGATACATCTCATAATCTGACATTCTGGATCATTTCAAAGTGCCGACTAGAGCCTTTCCGCTGATAGATAAACTGCTGTTTGTTTTTATTGCATCAGTCGACTGCATCTTCTCCTAAACAGTGTTTTCAGCACATGCAACAGTAAATGATTGGATGCCTGATGTGGAGTGACAGCTTTTTTCCCATTATGCTTTGTGCGTCACACATCGGCACACGCTCAGACACAGCCTGTCTGTATAATGCTACAGAAATGTATTTCTGCAGTCAACCATGGCATTCCATCTTAAGATACACGCTTTCTTTTCTCACTGACAATAGATTTCTTTTGTACAATTTTTAAACCATTAAGTGGAATGTCAAGAAAATGCTGTTTTGGAGAAAAACAGAAATGACGAAGTTGCCCAGGGTAGGAAATTTCATCTGGTTATGTAAATGATATACAGAATATGATCAAACAGGTTTGATCAAGATATTGATAGTCTAATGGTTTAATTAGAAGACGTTATATTATTACACAACATTCTATCAAACAAACCGTTTACATCCATAATTTCATGGATACTAAGCAAATTCAATCTGTTGATGAGGTCCATGAGATACAGCTGAAAGCGAACAAGTCGACTCAGTGTTGAGATTGTTTTATCCATTATCTAAAAGGCTCACAACTTGGAGATGAGAACATTGAGATGTAAATGACAAAGATCAGAAGACCTTTTCTGAGTTGTTTCTACTGACAGTGAAATAGTGACTGACTCACAGAATTTTTTTCACATTTTCCCTCCAAATTATTGAATCTGGATGTGTGAACGTCAGTTATATCACCATGTCCTAAAGAGATAGCATCACAACAGTTCTGTATCTTTGAAAAAAGTACTATATTTGATCACGTGAATTTCAGGGTAGCGAGTTATTACATATGATGATTTAGATAAACAGCTTTCACAGTAGGATGTACCTCAGTGCCTCAGTAAAACCAGCAGATGTCAGCAGATTGCCACATAGCATTTAACACTATGGGCATCAGATATGAGTTGATGCAGTGTCACTCATCTGACCTGTTAGAGAACTTCCTGTTCACATTTAATGTCGTGTTTAGCTTTAGCAAATAGATTTACAGTGGCTATACATAAAACAATATGAATCTGAATGATTAGTGAATGTAGCTGTCACAGTCATTGATGGATGGAGTTTATGCAACTGGCAGCACTTCATCTAACTCTTTAACTGTGGTCATGAGGTAGTTGTAGATGGGGGTGATAGTAACCTCTGGTTTATTTGTAAGAGATGGTCTCTGATTTCAGATGTGAATGCCCTCCTTAATCTCTCTGTGGTCGTCTATTGACTCCTAGCTGATGACCTGTGACCCCTCCCTTATCAAAACCATTCAACACCTTAAAACTGCAAAAGTGTCACTCATGGTGATGAACCCACAGAGGAGACTGACCTCTCAAGTAAAAAAGTCAGCATAAGATGTTTAAACAAGTCGCCCCCAAATAACATATGTTTACCTTTAAGTGAGAAGCCTTCTAACAGCTGCAAGAATTATGTCTATATCTGAAAAACAAAGGCAGGGCCAGTAAAAGTTTATGCAAGGGTCGTCTGTGACGTGAGCGCATTTAGCAAAATGTTATTGTTTTCGAGACATGTGACCGCTTAAGTGCATTGTGATCTGCTGAAATTCAAGTGGGTAAGGCACATTGCATAATGGGATGCACTCCTCACCCGCCTTAGCCTCTTATGGATACTCAAAAAAATCTTAGTGAAAGAAACTTATGAGCTTGTGACAAAAACGAACAGCTTTCTCCTTTCATGGAAGCAACAATACTCCTGCAGTATGTTTTGTACAGTTCTGTATATCAACATTACACATCAGTAACTAAAGGAAAAAAAACAATTAAAAGGGAAACTTCACTGTTGTACATATTGTGTATAATGAATCACCAGAATTGTGGAATAAAAGTTTTTTTTCATTTTCTGGGGAAATTTGTTACATTGGATGCTGAACTGTGACTTAATTATACAGCGACAAAATCCACAGATGGATGAGGTTGGGATGGAAGAATGGGTCAACAAAACAGTGGACATAAACATGGGAGCCCGCCGTTGGTTTCCTGTATCCAACCAACAGTTTCTTTAACCATGATTGTGGTTGTTTTTTGATTGTAACCATGATGTTTCCCTTATAGTACCGGAGGATATTTTTGTGCAGAAACCTAACCAAATCTAAACCATAGATCAGAACAACATTACCATTTTTTAGATGGTGATTTTGATCACATGCAGACTTATTGCTCTGGAGGGCATGGACCAATGACATTGTTGTATAAATTGGAGGCACAGTGGCGCAGTGGTTAGCATTGTTGCCTCACAGCAAGAGGGTTCCTGGTTTGAATGTTAGCGTGAATGGTTGTCTGTCTCTATGTGTTAGCCCTGTGATAGTCTGGCGACCTGTCCAGGGTGTACCCTGCCTCTTGCTCAGTGCCACCTGGGATAGACGCCAGCCCCTCCATGACCCCTAACAGGATCAGTGGTTATGGAAAACGAATGAATGAATTGAATTGGAGGACTTGTTGCACAGAGGATTATCACCAACCCTACAGTTCTTCTCAGCTCTATGGAACATTTTAGTAGTCTTTCAGCTCATTGTTTTGGCTGGCAACTTTGGTATGTTGGTTCAACTTCACCTCTCTCATCGACCCCATTTCCAGCAGCAGCAAGCAGCTGTTTTCTGTGAAGAAGCTCCAATTAACCAACTGCACACTACCTGTTGAGCACAATCTTATTTTTCTCAGGTCTCCCTGTGGAGACCAAAACAAAGCTTAGATTCATCTTATGTACAGAAACTCTACATAAATGCTAGTGCTGCTCCATATCTGTTGAAGGTGTAAATCAGCAACTGTTCACTAACATTTTGGCCTCACTCTTTTTGTGGAGTGATGAAGTGAATTTGAAGCTTTCACAAATGTTTAATAAGAACTGATCTCACTGATCTCTCAGTCAATATTCTTATACACTTCCAATTAATAATAACAGCTGTAAGTAGTTTTTGAAGCAGTTCATAGATGCAGCATTATTGATTTCTCCCAGGAAAGAGACTTCCAAAGGGAGGGGGCTTTCACACTGAAGACGCTGTCCTCAAAAGGCTGGTACGGGGGCTGGTGAGCAGACCCATGTAGGACCACAGATTCCGGGACAGGATATAGGGGAGCAGGTCTGATAACCCCTTGGGGGCAAGGGCATGGAGGGAATCGATCTCTCCTTATTGAAATAGCGGGGAGTGACATGACTAATGACCAAATTACAGAAACCAACCTCTTTCACCAGCATGATGAAGGCAAAGTAGGGAAGTTCATTAGCAACAAAACTACTGAGCAAGCACAAAACTAAATCAAGCTGTGATCAGTCTGCACATCCACATTTAAGAACATGCTGGCTGCAGAGATGGCTTGTATTCACAGAGCAAGTTTTCAGTACAAGTGAGGATAGAATTATGAATATAATCAAGGTTCTGAGGCCACGAGAGGAATAGTCTCAGTAGATTTAAGCAGTAGCAGGACTTGATTTGCTCAGTGTCTTCAAAGCTGCACGTCCTCAGTTCTGGAAGTTTGTATCCCTGACAAACTCCAGCTGAGAGCAGAGTAAACTCTTGGACTCTACCCATGATTGAAGTGTCGTTCTGTTCAGTAAAGTCAGGCTACTTCCCACTGTGCACCATTAGCTTTTTTATTTGTCTAACAGGCTGTGAAAAAGATCTGACCCTAACAGCTGGATACACGAGGGTCCTTTTGAAGCATACAAACCAAAGCTGTTTCTAAGCCTCCTCTCATGTCCCCTTTAGACTTACACATTTATATTTCCAGAATATATTATTATATTATTGCTTAAAGAATACTTCAGTTTTTGGGGAAATATACTAATTCACTTCAGAGTGAAATGAGAAGATTGGTCTCATGTCTATGTATTAAGTACAGAGGTGGAGCTAGGATGCGTTACCTAGCTTGGCATGATGACTGGAAGTAGAGGGAAAAAGCTGGTTTTGTCCTAAGTTCAAAAATCCACCTCCATAGCTCACTAATTATCAAGTCATAACTTATTTGTTTAATCTTAACATAGGTACGAAAACCAACAGACAACTTGTGATTTTGGGGGGAGCTCCAGCTGTGTTAGGACTATTTCTTGAAAAACAACAGTTTGTCCATCCACTCAGTATTTCTGTGCAGCAGCTCTGGCTAAAGCGTATCACCAGATGTGACCAGTGAGCACAGATTTTGGTTTTGGTCTCCACACCTGGACAATAGTACCAAACTTGACAACCTCACTATGAGGACAAGAGTGATATTTCGCAAGAAATAGTTCCAGCACATACAGTAACTCCCCCTAAAACCAGACATTGACATTTTTACATTTCTGTTGGTGTACAGATCAAACAAGTGAGATGCAATGTTTTAATCAGTGAGCTTTAGAAGTGTTGGTAGATGCATGTTTCTTTGACTTTCACAGAGCCAGGGTTAGCTGTTTCCCCCTGCTTTCAGTCTCTACTCTATGCTAGGCTAACCATGCTACAATCAAGCTTTGTATTTAAAGCTGCACTAGTCAGTATTTTTATTCATTCATTCATTTTTCCTAACCACTTATCCTGTTAGGATAAGCGCCAGGCTATGAAGCCAGTTTTCCTAGAGGCCAAACAGTGGAAATACAATGTCCGGGCATCATCACTTAAAGCTCTGCAGCCTAAAAATACTTCTTCCCATTAACTTATTTTGTGAAAAGATGTCAGTGGATACATTTTTTTTAGCCTCACAACCCTCGCGAAATGACTCGTTTTTTAATCAGGATTTGATCCATTTGGTCTGATAACATTTTATAAATCTAGATGAGCCACATGATTAAATTATTTTAGCCTCAAGTCAGCTGCTCGGTTGCACTTGGCCGCCTTAAGTCTTTAGTGCGCATGATCTATGGGACACAGTGTGGAAGTAGTGCTGATAATCCCCGGATCATCTGGGTAAATTTACATGCAGCAGTTAAACCATTTTGCCTTCGAGCGCCACTGAGCAACTCTCAAAAGAATGAATGGGGTACCGCGTTCAATGCTGCATCCAGTTCTCTTTATACATCCATGGAGCAGTCATGTTGTCCATCTTAATAATACAGTCTCTGGTACTGTCACATTATCATTTTTAAAGGTGATAATATGTCAGATATGTTAGCTGCTTTGCCAAAGTGGCCAAAAAAATCCATTAATACAGCTTTAACAGACAGAGGTGAGATTGGTATTGCACTCCTCATTTCAGAAAGCAAGCAAACAAGTGTATATGTTCTTTGTTGAACTCTTCCTTAAAATTAGTTGTGTACTGAGTCCTTTGTTGACTTTTGCTTTTAATTAGCAAAAAACATTTTAGAGAATGTTACCATAATTAACAGTGAACCTAAGCACGTCGACATCCATGTCATGATTACTAGGACACTTTGACTTATTTTACAGTAAACAATTAGTTGAAAAGAAGGGATGTACTAGTCAAATAATACATTACTGCAGATTTCCAGTGTGTTTTTATGCAGCAGTGCTCAAGATGGAACCTCTATCATATCAGTAGTGGGTTTCCACAGACTCCTGTCTTTTGGCAAGCTGACACATTGCTGATTTGGTGTTTTCACCCTATGCAACACATTTCTGCTGAAAGCAGCATTCTGGGCCCATCAGTGGTCCTAAAATATTTAATACTGTTGATTATCACTCTCATTGGTTTTGTATACCTACTAGATGGGTAAGGGACAGTTAACTGAAATTAATTTTTTCACATATTCCCAGTCCCAAAGCAATGATTTTAGGCAACAAAGCTGTTGACAGTCATCATTTTTTACTGACACAACATAACATTCCACTTGAGTTACCCTGTTGATCAGGGTTAAGGTCAGGGCATCAAATAAGGGTTGTTCCCTCTGTAACCCAGGCGTTTTTTAATGTCTACTGAGTAATGATATAAAAAAAATGAGAGGGGAAAAAACTGTCCAAAACCCCTAATTCTGGGTCATGCTCAGTTCAAATCTGATCCCTTTCCTTCCTGTTGAAATCCAACCAAACTACCCAGAGGCATCGGCTTTGCACACACAGGGATTTGTTAAACTATTTATACCATGTTTCCTTTTTTTGGCTTTTCAAAGAAATGTGTGTAAATGTTTATTCATTATCCCAGACGCAACATATTACAAGGCACAGCGCAGACGTCCTTTTAGGACAATAAGTCCTCAAGGATCTGCCAGTGGGTATAAACCACAGCCAGACATATTAGAGCATGAGTCAGTGTATTACCTTAAAGCAGCAGATGCATTAATAAACAACACAGACGAGAGTGTGGGATCAGTTGCCTTACTGCAGCAGTGTGTTTTTAAGTAGTGGTAGCATAGGCAAATCTGACGTGATTTGTTTATTTGGGGATTAGATGTGCCCAGAGTACTCTCTAAAATCTGGATTAAAGACAGATGTGCGTCATACAGGAAGATTGTGTCTGATACATTATTCTTGGAAGTTATGACTGGTTTCAGTAAAGCTGCTTCTTAGCCATTGCTGTCATTAGAAACTAGAGTGAAGGAGCTTGACAGCATTGTGGTCTCAGATATTTAAAGAAGCTGTATACGACGTTCAGAAATTTAATATAGCAGCAAACAACTATTTGCTATGTCAAGATATAGTGGAGTAATGGCATCCTGAGCTGAGAATGAAGTCACACTCTCTCTATGTGTGTTGGAATCTGTCCAGTGTTATGGTTGACGGTCCGGTAGTGCATTCATGTAATTGCATGTAAGTCTGTGTGTGTGTGTATCCCACTGGCAGTCCATCACTGCCACTCTGCACTGTGCTCATGAGGTGGATATCACTGAATTCTGGACAGCTTTGTCACAGAAGTGTAGCACCCACCCTTTGGTTTCCCTCAGGTAAAGATATTAGCTCTGTCAGCACTGTTGCAATTGTTATCATTGTTTATTGAGTTAGCACCGTTAGCTGCTAGCATAGTAAAGATAATGGATGTAGCAACTAAAGCCTCGAGTTCGGCATTTCGGCTGGGGTTTTTTTGCCAGAAGTGACCATATTTGGACGAGAGGCTGGCACTGTGGAGGAGCAATGGATGGATCAGACTGAGAAGCTGAGGACACTATCAGCAGACAGTCTGTCACTTAAACTGTCCTGCTCTTAAATATGTGGTAATTTAAGCCTTAATAAAATCGAAACTAGTGAGTAAAAAATAATTCACCCCCTGTGCAGTTTACCATGTAAACATGTTAATTTCTGCTATTAAATTGGGGATTTTAACATGGGGGTCTACAGGGATTGACTGGCCTCTGGAGCCAGCCTCAAGTGGCTATTCAGGGAACTGCAGTTTTTGGCACTTCAGTGTTGGCTTTATTTTTCAGCCCCGAAGACTACCGCTTGGCTGCTAGCCACTGCCTTGGTTACCTGCACTCTGAGAACTGTGTGCAGACTATCTATATGCAGTGCTGGGCTTTGAAGTCAATTTGATGTAGTGGCCATACCGTGGAATCACAACTTCCGGGCCCAAAAAGACTTTTTCTCACAGACTTACATTGTGAAAGAGATGCCTGTAAATCTGTGTATTTTATTTATTTTTTTTACATTCAGTTCAATAACATTTCGAAAGTCTAGAGGACCCATGATTTTTTCCCCCCATTTATTTTAGCGGAGGGCTTAACTGGAAGTTAGCCACTAGCTGGCGCAGTCTCTAGTGCACATGCTCCATGGGCCCCACAATGCAGAAGATGTGGATAATTTTACACCCAGGAAGACAAACTTTTTGGGCTTCCTGCACCACTGAGCAACTTTCACTGTATCCACTTTTCTTCACACATCCATGCCCCAGAATCACGGATAGGCTCTGAATATTACATACAGCTCCCTTGAATTCTGTAGACTGGTGGTCAGATATTCTGTATCTTCAAAGCTGTAAATCAGGACACATTTCAATGTGTGAAAGAAAGTCTTTATTTATGAAATTTGCTCTGAAAGCATTACATTCTGAACATTTTCTGAAGATGAAGGTAGAAGTGATGTTGGTCTGGAAGCTGATGGATCTGCAAGCGTGCTTGTCTTTCTTGTTTTGGTTTTGTTCTGAGAAACCATCCGACTTGCTGTAATCATGTTTCATTCCAAATGATATGCACCATTAAAACAAATAAATAAACAAAAATCACATTTAATTTTGGCAAATGATTGCTGCCATGAAGCTAAAGCGCATTACTAGTTACAGAAAAGATAATAAATAAGGGTGAGACCTTGGCTTTTAAAGAGCAGTTTGACATTTTTCGAAATGTCCCTTTTCTCTGTCTTGCTGATAGTTCGATGAGAAGATCAATATGCCTCTCATATCTGTGCAATAGAGCTACAGAGCCAAGAGGTGATTAGACCAGCTTGGCAACAAAGACTGGAAGCAGGGGGACACAGTCAGCCTAGCTCGGTTCCTGACCTGTGAATAACCTCACATTTGTTTGCCAAGTCTAATAGCTCTGCTGTTGTTCTATGCTTTCCTTGGCTGGTTCACTTCTGATTGGTTAGGGTAAAACTAATTAAAGAAACCCCCCCTCACAAACAGAAGCAGCATATGAACACAATGTCAAGCTGAATTAAATCAATTAAACCAGATGGACAGGCTGTCTCTTCCATTTTTCTTTCTTATGCCTCTTTCACACAGAGCGCGATTTTCGCGGCGCCCACTCTGGGGTAGGGCGCAGAGCAAGCGGAGAGCAAGGTGCGCAAGACAGGATTTGGGGGAGTACAGGCTCGTTCAGGAGCTACAGCTCCATGGTGACCGCTTCCGGGTCTACTTCAGGCTCTTCTCTGCTATTGGACGCGCCGAGGTGTCGTCACAGCGTGTTGTGGTGAAATGAAAAATTTTTCAATTCGAGCGCAGGCTGGCGGCGCGCAGACACCGTGGCATGCGCCCTCTCGGGCGCCACTCAGCTCAGCAGCAGAGCGGTACGCTCTTGCGCCGCAGTAGCACATACACAATGAATGGGTTCGTCGGCGGAGGTCTGCGCTTTGCGCGCTCAGTGTGAAAAGGGCTTTACACAGTAGTGTACACTTGGGTTCAGTTGGGTAAGTCATAAGAATACCGCTGCTGAGCAATGACAACATTGGCGTCTCGAAGACACCGAGGCTAACAATTTAGCAAGTTAGAAAGCAGGGAAAACTATGCAGGATGCAAAGGCAGATTGACAAAGAAAAAGATACAGGCCCACAGGAAGTGTGCCAGGCTTTGAAGCTTATTTTCATAGTGGCCAAACTGTGTAACTACAACTTCTGGGACTGTTACATGATGCTTTTGGGCCCAAAAGACTTTTTCCCATTGACTTCCATTGTGAAAGAGATGTCTGTAAATCAGTGGATACATTTTTTGAGCGCTATTACCCATGCAAAATGACTTGTTTGTTTCACTTTTAGGATTTAATCATTTCAGTCTGATAACATTTTGAAAGTCTATAAGAGCTGCACAATTAAATAATCTTATCCCAATCCCAGTTAGAGGAGCGCTAAATAGTGAATGCAGTCTCCAGTGAGCTTGCACTATTGGTTCCAGGATGCAGCAGATCTGGATAATTTTATAGACAAGCTTTTTTGGCTTCATGCACCACTGAGTAGCTTACATAGAAATGAACTGCCTCCAACACTGCATCCATTTTTTTTATTACACCTAACTTGTCAAATACAGCTGCTTTGTTGATGATTTTGGCGTCACATACTGACATACAGAGGCATCTTTTTACAGCGGTATGATACACATTGGGCATCAGACATTGTTAAAGAGACATCTGTAAATCAGAGGATACATTTTTCTGAGCATCACTAACCTTGTGGCATGACTTGTTTCACTAGCGGGATTTGATCCATTTGGTCTAATAACATTTTGAAAGTCTAGAAGAGCTGTACAATTAAATCGTATATACTGACTGAAATTAGTGGAGGGCTAAATAAGAAGTTAGCCACTATTGTGCTTGTTCTATGGGCTGGGTAGTGCAAACTTTTTTGGCTTCATTCACCATTGAACAACTTTCATAGGAATGAACAGGGCCCCACCTCCAATGCTGAATCCAGTTTTCTATACACATCCATGACTAGATGAGGCCATTAGGAGTATTAACCTTTTGCTCATACAAAAACATATATTAACATACCATCCACGGAAAAATGAACTGCCATGGTCTCTGCCATTTCTGAAAATGTAAGCAAACATGTCACAATTTGTGAACTCTGAGCTTTGATTTCCACTTCCGAGGTTGTGAATACTACAAGAGAGGAGTGTTCTTATGGACTCTTGTGGTTAACACGGTAAATACAACCCCTTTGAAGGCAGTATATAATGCAAATACATGAAACTGATAATATATTTTCTCATCTAACTCTTAGCAAAGTCAATAAGCTCATTTCCCAAAATGTCAAACTAGTCCTTTAAAAAGTGGACATTTTTAAAGGTAGAATCTGCTTTTACGACACTAACTTGTAAACCAGTATTGTGGAATGAAACTGCAGCACTTGTGATGATTGAAATCACACATCACACCATAGCCAGCGGAGGAATAGCTTCTACTGTAGCTTAGCTACTATTTACCACCATGATTAAATGCTGGAATGGATGCAATTCTGCTTTGAGAGACCCAAAAATAACTATGCAGTCACTCACAGTACTGAAACAAACAAATGAAAAAAAGATTCAGCCATTAAATCCTGTTGGTGTATAAAAAAATGTTCACTTAAGGCGGTTCAAGTTGGTTACATCACTGATAAAGCTTTCCATGTTGTTAAGTCCTTTCTGAGAAATATACATCTAGAAAGATACAGTATCTGCAGCATGCATCAAGCAGTTTCTGTACAAGCCCTGTTTCGTGCATCTTCCAACTTAAGGTATAATGGCACATGGATCCATTGCTGCACTAAAAATAAATAAATGAAGAAGTCAAATAAATCAAAATAAATTAAAATCCCAGTGAATGAACTTTAAATACATAAATAAATAAAGACTTTGCTCAGCAACAATGGTGTGTGGTGCTTTGAAACCCATACAGTAGCATCATCCTGTTTAGTCCAGGCTTTATGGGTTGCTTCAGTCTGGTTAATGCAGTAGTCCATGAGTAATACAGGGCAGCAGCATTTACTGTCACTTTAACTGAAATGCTGTCGCTGTAGTAGGAGCGCCATTAAGGGAAGAAAGCCTGGTATTTAGCTCACTTACTGCCTCATTAGCCATCTGCTCTGGACACATTTAGTTATGTGACTCAGTCAGATCCAAAGGTTACAGAGGCAATAGCAGCCAAATTATCTGCTCTTATTAGTTTGACAGTTTGATCATGAAGATAGAGAGCTTCAGAGGAGAGAGTGGTATTTAGGGAAGTCTGGGCGGGGGCTGGTTGCACAAAGATTTGAATATGGCTCAGATCTGAGAGTCCAACTTCAGATGGATATATAAGTTCTTCAGATGTGCAAAGCTTTCTTAACAATCTGAAAGCTCTGCCAATCAATGTATTCATGACACTTCATGAAATATATTTTTCTCCTTTTTCAGAGATAAAAAGAGATTAAAGCATACGCTGTGTTGCCAAAAACCACATGAATGATGTTGCTCCATTTCTGCTGGATATGTAAATAGGCAGCTGTTAGCCAAAACCAACTTTATAAGGTGGCAAGATGTCCATGGCTTGTGTTCAGCTTGCTGTGAAGATCAATGTAGCATTGTTCCAGAACTGTGAATTACCGCCCACTTCTCTATTGTTTTTAGCAAAACAAATAGATCTAGTGTTGTGCTCATTGACAGCTGTTTCCCCTGTTGTCATTCTGAGTTCTGTGGGTGGGATTAAGAATGGGAATCTTCCTACATAGCTAGCTACCTAGATACAATCATGAAAAACAACGGCAGAACAACTTACAGAAAGAACAACTCTTAAATCAGCAAATTTCTTCACATCATAAAAATGTTGCAAAAACATTAAACTAAAACTTCAGTGATGAGTGTAGCTGAGAAACATATTTCAGTGGAAAGGCATGGGAAAATAGTGTTAACGCTGAAGTTAATAGGGACCTTTTATGCTCATGTTCAGGTTTATACTTGTATTTTTGATTTCTACTGGGACATGTTTACATGCTTTAATGTGCAAAAAAAACAGGCCAGTCCTGGCCCGGGCCATCGCCAAGGAGGGCTTCAACACCATCAGCCAAGGCTGCGGATCCGCCGCGGAGTCATGATGGTAGTAGAAACCGTCATCAATGAGCTGAAAAATCCAATGAGCTGACAGTGTTTTCCTCATACTGTCTATGCAGGAACACCTGTATTCACCCTCTGTTTGAAACAATTCATTATAGTGCCTGTCTCTTTAAGTTCACCTCCTAAAAAAGCCCAAATTGCTCTGATTGGTCAGCATTTCTGGGTCTTCCATGTCTTGACATCTCTGCCAAGCCCCCAGGTAAACACTGTTTACATCAGGAAAGAGACATGTAAATCAGTGGATACATTTTTTTGAGCTCCGCAACCATTGCAAAATGACTTGTTTCACTATTAGGAAGTCATCCAGTCAGTCCAATTACATTTTGTAAGTCTACATGAGCCACATGATTTAATTGTTTTACACCCATTAAAGTTAGTGGAGCACTAAACCAGAAGTTAGTCGCTCAGCAGGTAAAAGTCTCACTTGGCCCCTAGCTGCAGAAGATCTGGGTATTTTCATACTGTGTTTGGCATGACACACCACTGATCAAATTCCATAGGAATAAACAGGACCCTGCCTCCAATGCTGTATCCAGTTCTTTTTATACATCCATGGTCTCTGCTGTGAAAATGATCCAAAATTGAGGAGAAATTAACAACAGCGGCAACCAAGATTACATTTTTCTTTGACGTCTGCATATAGCTACATGTAGCAGCGTATCTGCAGCCGGAGAATCAGTGTAACAAAAGTAGAATGGCACTTTCTACCATGAAAAATCACCAGTTAAAGCTTCTAAATCAAAATTTCAGCCAGGTTCCAGCAGGAATATGTACCAAAATACGGGCAACCAAAATTACATGTTTCATGACATTAGCATGTAGCTATATGTAGCAGTGTACTTCAGCCGGGAAATCACTGTAACAGCGTATAACGGCACTTTCTACTGTGAAGAATCACCAACAAAACTTCTAAAGATCCAGGACATATTCCAGCAGGAATATGATCCGAAATCAGGGAGAATGTACAACATTCCTGATGTTAGCATATAGCTACATGTAGCAGTGTAGGCAAGGTAATGTTAACACTTGCAGTAGCGTGCCTGAAGCAGATGACCTTAAGAAGTAACCCATCACGAGCTGACCTCAGCCCTTCATTTAATACTTTGGCTAGGTTTAATGTGAACATCTGACACTGTAACAATATATATATATATATATATATGACAGAAAATAAGGAAAAGCATAATAGGTCCCCTTTAACACAACAATGGTATCGAAATAATTTTCAAAAAACAAGAGGTTGACCACAAAAGCATAAAAAAATCATGATATCTGGTAGGCAATCACCTCTGTTTTGGGGTGGGCCTTTTATTAGTAGGCAGAGCTGCTGAGTCAACACTGATATTGTTGCCATAGCCTTGGGTATAGTGGATACCTTCTTAGGCTTAAAACCTGTCTGTTTTTATTTTTGTACAACTGGCATTAGACTAGTCTGGAAGCAAAACTTGTGCAACCAGCCCCATGAGGTTGCTGGAGTATGATCGGGGTGAATATGAGCTTGTGATATAATTATGTAAAGGAGGAGAAGCTGTATAAGTGGTCCAGTCCAGCTGTGAAATGTGAACCAGATTTGGAGATATTCACACCCAGAAGCATCTGATATTCTTTAGTTATCCTGCCAAACTTGGTCCACCCCTACATGCAGATGCAGGATGGAAAAAACTGTATCTCTCTTCTCAGGTCAATGAAAAGATTTAGCAGTTTTTTTCTTTCACTGCTACAGTTTAGGCTAAAATGCACACACTCAGCAGTACACACACCAGTAGATCAGGTTAAACAGGATATAAGCGCCAGGGAAGATCATGCGAGAGTAGGTGTCAATGGCGTGGGTGTTCTGGATAATCCGGAAGCCGCGGATGCCCTTCTTTTTGGTCCCTGTGGGCTCGTTGTCCAGGGAGAGATGCACCACCATTCGCTCCTGTTTTTCTGATGCATCCTCAGTCGCCATGGAGGCCCTTGTGTAGCCGGCCAGGCTGTTGGCGTCTGCCTCACTGTATGTTCCATCCAGCATCATGGTCCTGGTGTGGGACATGCCACAGGTGCAGGGGAGTGTCTGGGACTGGGCAAAAGAGAGGAAAGGAATAAAGACTGAGTAAGAAATGAAAAGCACAAGTGATGAATGAATGGACAGCCTTTCTGAAAAGGTTTCTGTACCTGTTCCCTGACTTTTTCTCTGAGCTTGCGGTCTTTACCATCCCTCACCGTTGTCAGGTAGTTGACGGCAGCGTATTCAAGCACAGACAGGAAGACAAAGACAAAACTGACCCAGAGGTAAATGTCCACAGCTTTGATGTAGGAGACCCTGGGCATGGAGGCGTTGACTCCAGTGATGATGGTAGACATGGTGAGTACTGTGGTTATACCTGAAGTACACAGAACATACAACCTTGTATTAAATATGAGGAAAATTCATATCCATGTGATCTCTGTCTGCCCAGTGCAGAGACAGCTTTGAAACTTGTAGGGCAGAGACTGGAAATTGGGGAAAGATAGGAGAAGGAGGTCCCAAGACAAACATTGGGGATCAGATATTGGCCGTTAGCTACACACATTCACAGCTCATTCATGTTTCTATCTGGCTGCTGATTGTCTCTTGTTGTTTGATCCGTACATAAAGAGAAATATAATGCAGCAGTTTATGGTTCTAAAGGGAGTTACAGCCTCAGTGTTGCCAACTTTACGACTTTCTTGCTAATTTTTTAAGATCCCCTTAGTGACTATTACAACAAAATGCACCTAGCCACCAATTTAGTGTCTTTTGGGTCAAACTTTCCTAAACTCCTCAACCTAGAAGACAGTCACCAACCTCAGTGTGCTCTCACATGTCTGTGGCTCTCTGGACCGAGTGGTTTCAGTGAGTGGAAAGAGAGCAGAAGCATGCTCTGTCCTTTAATGTTTTGATTAGCTGTAGAGGTGTTTTAAGATGTTTTTTTTTTTTTTTAATTTTCTATGCCATCTGTTTAGCCCTGCTTCCATGCATTACGCTAAGCGGGACTAACTATGTCTTGACCCCAGCTCTATATTTAATGCAAACATGAGATTGACATTGATCCTCTAATTTCAGAAAGACAGCAAAAAGACAAAAGAAAGCAACACAAATTCAAATTGCCAGAAAAAAACGTTAGATTTGATTGTCTCTGCAAACCATGGATATGTTACACTTACACATTATTGAGGTTACATACATACATTGAGATTTTGATTAATTGGATCTCAAATCACCACCACTTAATGAAAATTGTTGAATCAGTTAATCATTGTTTTAACAGTTTTTAAATGTCCTTTTGTGTTGAATTGATTTGTTTGTCTGTTTTATGTTCACTATGTCTATTTTGTGAGGATTTGGTAGCCTGGTTCCAGACCATAGACCCCGCCCACTCAACTGAGTAGGCTTGCATCTCTGGTCTGGCATACTTCAATGAATTTGCGATTTATCTCGTCCAAACGATGGACGGACCAATGAACGCCGGGGGTCTAGCGATTAGCCAATCAGCGCCACGCTGATGTCAAGCTGTACGCCGGTGGGTAACTGGTGAGGATAGCAACAATGGCGACCGCTACAGATCCTACAGACCACATTAACGATGCTATCGAGGTATTTCGCCACTACTTGCGTTAATGGAGGACCAAATTAAGGAAGCTGCTAAACTGGATTTAACGGCGATGCAGCTGGGCGTGCACGACGACGGAGACATTTTAAACGGGCAATGCTCGCTTGTTTTCGGCACCCCCGAGGCATGGATACTAATGACGTCAGATTCTGGGTGAGTCGTTGATCTCTACTGATTGGTTAGAGAAAAAATCAAATTCCCTCCCCCTTGTAAATCGCCTTCAATGGAAGCCATGTCAGACTGAAGGTTCTGAGAGCTTCAGTCTGACACTCAGGCTAAGGATTTGGTGCTTATCATGCCCTTATCGTAATGCACTCTTTGCTGTATTTCTTGTATAAGAGGTGCTATAAAAATAAGTTTATTATTATTAATGTGTAGCTTATAATTTGAAACTTTATGTTTCAACAATACGTAGGCACAAAAACTCTTGGTTACGGTTAGGAAAAGATCATATTTTGGCATAAAATACCCAGTTTTGTGGCACAATCAAAACTGGAAACACAGCGATATCTCAGTAAAAAAAAAAAAGACTGTTTTTGTGGCACTATTCCTGCTGGAAACACAATGATGTCCTGGCACAAATATTTGCTTTTAAAGGGATAGTTCAACATTTTGGCAAATTCGCCTATTGCCGTAATCCCTATAGTCATATGAGTAGGTACATTACCTTTAAGTGTCAGTGCGTGCAGTTCTGAGATCGGTGGAGCAGAGCTGCCTGCTGAAATGGAGGTGAATGGTACAGGTCCCTCTCTCCCTCAAAACTAATCAAATACACCATCAAATGACTCCAAAACGCTCTAGTGGACAACACATGGCTTGCGCATTCCCCACGCTATGAAATAATAATGTATAATTAAGTAACATTACGCAACATGAAGCAAATACTCGGAACTACTTTCTTGAGTAAACCACTGGGCGGAGTGACACAGTGCGCAGTCTTGAGTAAACCACTGGGCGGAGTGACACAGTGCGCAGCTGAAACAGTGCCGTTGTTATTGCTTGTAGCCTTGCATTTGCGGTACCGTCAGCTGGACACACCAGAAGGTTTGAGGAAAGTTTACAAGTGTTTCTGTAAATCATGGTTTACACATGCATTGTAAAAGGTTGCAGTAACAAGCCGAAGACATGGAGCAAAGTGAAGTTTCACGTAGTTCCAACCGGTAATACGGACAGGATGAAACAATGGCTATTTGTGCTGGACATCGACCCCAACACGCCTGTGGAAACGGTCCGGAAAATGCTTGTGTGCTCCTGCCATTTTTTACCGGAGGACTACGCTGAAAGGACGGAGCGCAGAAGCTCAGGAATGGTTCAAGCGCTTTTCTTGAGAGATACTGTCATACCATCTGTCGGCATCACAAAACGAGCAGACGTGGTAAGTGATCGTTGTGTATTTTGCTCAGCAGTCCCTCTGCTGTAACGTTACCTCCATGTTGAGTAACATTAGCCTACAACCCAGCATGGTAAATAAGGCTAAAATGCAAATGTTGTTGTGGTTATGTTATGGATAAGTGCTTGCCCAGAGCATATAGTGAAGTGACTGGCATTAATTCTCATTGTTGGGAATAAACAGACTGCTAGGGAACATTTTATGTTGTTGTTCCCTCAGGAGTTGTGGTGATTTATGAGTGTGGAGTTAGCATGTTCTCCCCGTGTTCCGGTGATTATTTTGAGGCGTACTCTATATTTATATTGCACAGGTGTACCTAATAAAGTGGCCAGTAAGCCCCACATTTACACCACCGGCTCTGGGTCTCCCCTCAGCCCCTGGTTGCTCGGCAGCCTCAGCCTCTCTTCTTGCTCTCTCTTCTTCCAAAACCTGTAACTCTTCCTCTGTATATTCTGGCTTCTTCTCAACAAACTTGTTGTTTTGATGACGGGAGTAACTGCACTAAACATACGCTGTTTGAAATCACTCCGCCCAGCAAGTACTGTATGTCTGGAATGTAGTTCCGGCTCTGCATTTGGCTTCAAAACAACTCTGTCTCGTAATATTACATTATTATTTCATAGCGTGGTGAATGTGTAAGCTACAAGTTGTCCACAAGAGCGTTTTGGAGTCATTTGATGGTGTATTTGATTAGTTTTGAGGGAGAGAGGGACCTGTACCATTCACCTCCATTTCAGCAGGCAGCTCTGCTCCACCAATCTCAGAACAGCACGCACTGACACTTAAAGGTAATGTACCTACTCATATGACTATAGGGATTACGGCAATAGGCGAATTTGCCAAAATGTCGAACTATCCCTTTAAGGGCACAAGCCTGGCTGGAAAAGCAGTGATGTCTTGGTTAAAATAAAAAAAATTGTGCCACTATCCAACTGGAAACACAGCAATATCTGAGTAGAAATCACTTGCTTTTCCAGGCACTGTTACTGCTGGAAACACAGTGATGTCTCAGTAAAAATTAAACCCCTTTTATGGCACTGTTCTTGTTGGAAATGCAGTCATGTCTCGGTATAAAACAACCGCTTTTTGAGGCACTGTTCTCTCTGGAAATGATGCAATGTCTCCTAAAAATAATTTGCTTTTCATGGCACCATTTCTGCTGAAAACACACCGCTGATGTCTAAGCATAAACATATGCTTTTAGTGACACAATCCCCACTGGAAAAGCATTGATGTCTCATTAAAAATATAACTTTTTGTGCCACTGTCCTGCTGGAAACACAGATATCTGAATTAAAAAAAAAAAAGCAGTATTCGCACTGGAAATGCAATGATGTCTAAGTGAAAAACAGAAAGAACTTTTCTTGCCACTATAACTGCAAAAATGCAGCTAACTCCGTAAAAAAAAATGCTTTTCATGCCACTACCCCTGCTGAAAATGTAGCGATACCTCTGGATAAAACAACCTGTGTTCCTGGCACTATTCACACTTGAAACACAGCAATGTTTCAGTAAAAAACAACTTCTGTTTGTGGCACTATTGCTGCTGAAAAAACAGTGTCAGGTTGCTACAAAACACCCATGTTTGGTACCTAAAAAGCTGTTAAAACACAGCAACGAGCTGCTTGGCAGGCATCTTGCCTAGTTGACTCACTATCCACTGTCCCCACCACCTCCCAATGACAAAGTCAGCATATATACTATGTCACTTGAGAAAATTTATTATGATAAGTGTGAAACGTGCAAATGTAATTTATCTGTGGTTTGCAGAAACATACAATGCCAACATTTTCTTCTGGCAACTGGGCTAAAAATGTTGAACTTTCCTTGAACAGTTTGATTCCCTCTGGGGGTCTCCTGTGCTAACTGGGTTATGCTCTCAGGTCACGGTGATGTGCTGTGGAAACATATTAAATTTGAACAGGCAGGATGGTCACTGTGTTGCATATCTTCTTACCTAATGAGACTCTAGCAGGGACGGCCCTGCGGTCGATCCAGAAGGACACCCAGGACAGCATGACCATAAGAGTAGCTGGGAAGTAGGTCTGCAGCAGGAAAAAGAAGATGTGCCGCCGCAGAGTGAAGTTGATGTACAGACGGTTGTACCAGCCTGGGGACAGGGAAGAGGTAAAATACAGTGACTGTTTGCAAATTGTTTTATGTGTCTGGAAACAGAAATGATGTGCTAAAATGCCACAATAAATACAGAGCCAGGTGAAATTAACTAATCTGCACAGACATGATAAAAATCTGGATGAGTGTATTAAACCAAACAAACCAATGAACAAACAAAACAACAGCTGAATACAAGAGATAACTGCATTGGATAGCTACATTATGACAGCAGAGCACTGCAAGGTAATGGCAGAATAACAATGTGAGGGAAATATAAGAAATATTTTTAAAATAGCCCAATGGTGTGTTTTTTTACATCAGTGGTTGACTTCCTCAGTCACAAAAACATTTCTCAGAGGAACAGCTTTTCTCTGGATACAGTGCTAATCTCATTGGTTGAGTAAAACCTCATTGAGCCAAGCCAAACAATTATTTTCAGAGCTTTAACTGAAAGCTGCACTCTGTTACAGCTTCCAGCTTTTACACTGACTAATGTCCTACCTTTAGTAGAACTATTTTCTACCTTTGGTAACTGTTGTCAGTGTAGTCTTCAGATTGTTGGGAGTAACCAGGACATTGTGTCTCTCTGCAAATGTTTAGTTAAAAAGACATTTATCTACATTACACATAATTGTTGAGTGGGGGCTAGGATTGTCACGTTTTATTTTACATTTGAATTATCAGTAGAACATGGGAAAAAATAGATATTAAACCTTTAATACTCTGTTTGAAGCCAAAAATTATCTGTGTGCAACAATTGTGTTGCCCCATTGTACTATCAGTAAACTAAGCTATTGTCATAGCCGGGAACCAGACCAATCTGTAAGCTCATGTTTTATTTGGTCGAGCAGAAGTGCCTGGTCTTCCTCCTGTTCGAGCAGTTTTCCTGCTGGCCTGGAAAAGCCAATCATAACTGTTTAACTAATATGGGGCATGTTTGAGATGATGACTAACAACTTATGGAGCCTTTACACTTTACGCAAAATGTGTGAGGACATTATTTTTGGTTCGTGCACCCTCACCCTGGGGGCAATACACTGAGTGTAAACCTAGCTTAGTAAAGAAGAGTGCTATTGGGGCATTTTGCGAAAACAACCAAGATGGCTGCAGCTGATGTGGAACTTTATGCTGAAGTAGTCCTTTCAAGTTCTGATGGTAAAAACTGCAAAACTCGTTTACAGAAATATTGATGCTACTCCATCATAGCTCACCTCCGCACACTATATCCTGTTTACATTATAGACTGTATGAATAATGGATGTAGCTTCCGTGACGTCACCCACTGGTTTGTGGACTCATGTTTTGCCCAACTCCCCTCGAGTTCAGCATTTCAGCCGTGGACATCTTGATGTTTTTTTGGAGCAAGATGTGACCATATTTAGACAAGAGGCTGGAGCTGTGAAGGAGCAAGGGTGGATCTGACTCATAGACTGTAGCGATGCCTCAGACGGCCTTTCACTTGAGTGGCCCCGTCTTTAAGTATGTGTAACTTTGGGTCTTAATAAAATGTTGACAGATGAGTTATAAAATAATCCACACCACTTGCACTTGTCATTAATGTTGAAATTAGCTATACAGGTACCAGGCTGTAAACATGTTTATTTCTGCTGTAAAGTTGGTCATTTTTAACATGGGGGTCAGTGGGGATTTACTCTGTTTTGGAGCCAGCCTCAAGTGGCCATCCAATAAACTACAGTTTTTGGCACTTCCAGCACTGGCTTCATTTTTTCACCTTGGAGGTTGGTTGGTTTTTGGTTGGTTTACATTTTTTTGGTCGCTCAGTGCTACGTCACGTTTTATTGCTATGATTGGTTGTAGGTCTATCCAATTGTGTTAATTGAGAGGTGCCAGACTAAGGGCAAGGTCACGCATGACTGAATGCAGGCAGATCACAGGCTATTCTCATGCACTGTTTGTACATTTTCTGATGAAAAGTAATGTACCAAAATTGTATGTAGTCTACGTATTTGGAAGAACTGGGATCATGTGACCAGTGCACTAACAGGAGTGGTCCTGTAAGGTGGCAGGTGTGGGTGGTGAATGTGTCACAAAACACAGGACTTTCCCCTTGGAGACCGGTTTTAGGAGCCATGACAACTCTGAGTTGTTTTAAGCTATGTCCCCACCATGTTTCTCTTTTCTAAACCTAACCACAATAACTTTACTTGCCTAAACCTAAAGACACCCAACCTTTTCCTAAACCTAGGCAAGAATCAGACAGGAGATCTGCACACACTGTATTAACAGCTCCTGGTAATTTTAACTGTGCAACCTTTGGATCAAGCATTGTCTTTTCCTAAACTTAACCACAGTAACTTTACTTTTCTAAATATAACCTCTGTAACTTAACATTAAGTACGTAACATCATTCATGGGGTGCCAAATTACAGGATCTCATACAAATCGTTGTATGAGGATACGTTGCAGGTGACCAGCACCTGCTAAGGAGATATTCGTGATGAATGTGGGCCGTGCTAGATGTGACACACAAAAAGGTAGCTTGCTAGCTGACAAAGAAATGATAGCTAACTTGCTAATAAATACTACAAAAAACAATGTTATTGGTACATTTTTCATTTTCTTACATTTCATGCCTGTCTCCAAACTCTCTGCTAGCCAGGCAGCATCTTTCATGAGGGGCAGTTTGTATTTTTAATGGTCAATATCATACAGTATCAGCTGGTTAGACACCCACAACAATCAATGTGTCTCCACACATACTTCTTTGCTATTTGCTGAGGCTGCGACTTTGCTGGTTAAAGTTCACCAAAGTTGAACTCTACGTGATGTGAAGATGCAATTCGCTTTGCCACCAGCAGCAAATGTTTTGTTTTTGGCCCTATCCTTGTCCTTGACAGTGTCAGGCTATTATTGTCCCTTTACAGCGGACATTTTGACATCACAGTAGGCTAGACAAAGCATAGGTGTTGCTAATGACATTAATGATGGCTACATTCTATTCAGGTATCCTAGGAAACCATGACACAACACCAGCACTCTGAAGGTGATGCATCTAAATTAAATTCAGCCACCATTTATAATATTTTGTACACCTTGGCTTTTCCTATTGTTTCCAATGTCTACAGTGAAAAAGGTTTAATGTTCTACTTGCAAACACCAATAACACCGTACCATCTGAGGAGTAAACTGTGGAAGCATTTTGTATTCAACACCATCCGACATCTATCTCACCAACCGACACCAGTTCATCAGCACTAACAACTGCACCTCCACCACAGCTCCTCTGTCACAAGGCGTCCCCCAGGGATCGGTGCTCGGTCCCCTCTCACAAGGCGTCCCCCAGGGATCGGTGCTCGGTCCCCTCCGCTTCATTCTATACATGCTCCCCCTTGGCAAAATCATCCATCTCTACGGACTACAGTTCCACTGCTACGCCGACGACATCCAACTGTACATTTCCACCAAAGCCATCACCAACACCACCCTCTCCACACTCAGTAACTGTCTCTCTGAAATAAAAAACTGGATGCAAAGAAACTATCTTCAACTGAACAGTGACAAATCAGACATTATCATCACTGGTCCCATATCCCACACCAGAACCACCCAAAACTTCAGCCTCACCTTCAACAACAGCACTCTGTCCTCATCTCCGCACATCCGGAACCTTGATATCATTTTTGACAGCCAACTTAAGTTTGACCACCATATTAACTACATCACCAGGACCACCTTTTTTCACCTCAAAAACATTGCCCGTCTCCGCCCCTCACTCACCTTCTCTGCTGCCGAAACCCTCATCCATGCTTTCATAACATCCAGACTAGATTACTGCAACAGCATCCTATACGGTTCATCATCAAAAGTTCTCAGTAAACTCCAATACATCCAGAACTCCGCTGCCCGCCTGCTCACCCACACCAGCTCCCAAGAACACATCACCCCTGTCCTCCAAAAACTACACTGGCTCCCCATTTCACACCGTATACAATATAAAATCCTCCTACTCACCTACAAATCACTTAACAACCTGGCCCCCACCTACCTCACAGACCTGCTCCACCACTACACCCCCCCCGTTCCCTCCGATCCTCAGAAGGAAATCTCCTCGCCCTACCCCCTCGGACCAAGCACCAAACCTGGGGGGACAGAGCCTTCTCTGTTGCCGCCCCCACCCTCTGGAATTCACTCCCCAAATCCATCAGAGACTGTACAGACCCCCACACCTTCAAATCTCTCCTAAAAACCCACCTTTTTAAATTGGCTTTTAATCTGTAAACTAAATATGTCTAATTTTCTGTTCTATCCTATCCCATCATATTCTAGCTCTCCCTGATCTTTTACATTGTTTCTGTATTTTAATTGTGTTATTATTCTATATTGTTTTGTATTTTAAACTGTTATTATTTTTATGTAAGCGTCTTTGAGCACTTGTAAAAGCGCATTATAAATAAAATTTATTATTATTATTATCAATACAAAAATCAAGGATGAAGGCTGTTTGCTGACTTGTATATGCACCTACTTTAACAGTAATGTTACCTTGACATTTAGGCAGTAGGAGCACCACAAATATTGGTAAAAAACACAAATTGTGCAATGTAACATAGGACTAAGGCTTTTTTGCTACATCTGTTTAGAAAAAAAAAATCCTTCTTAGGTTGCATTTGTTTGACCTTTTTTCAAAGTTTCAGCTTCAATGGACCTTAAGTGTCAACAGCAAGGATTTCAAACCCAAGAGGAACTTAATACTACTTGAGCTCATTCAAAATGGTGCTGGTGCAGTCCTTACACAGTGGCAGAAAAGTGAAGGCACTCCAACTGTCTGCACTGAGGTGGTAGTTAGGGCTGCTCGAGTCAGAGACAAGGATATGCTCAGATTGGAGATTGAGTTCTGAGTGGTGGTCAAGTCAAGACAAAGTACTGTTCTTTAGAACAAATAGGAACAGGAAATATTGCATTGATGGCTAAACTTGAAAGAAAAACATTAAATTATGTATAACTATATGTAAATTGAATATTCTTGCACAATGCAAAGAAGTGCCATGAAAAATAAGCATGCAAAGGAGGGCAGGTGATGTTAAAGAAATTAATATTTAATGTTTTGCTTGTGGTTCTTTGGCTCACCTCATTGAGGTCCAGCTCAGGCAATGGGTTACTTCAGAGTCTACAATATCAGGGTCTGATTAACCTGTCAGAAGACCTTTGGATAAAAAGTGAATTGAGGGCCCCTACTGATTCTCCATGTGCTCTCCAACTTGATTATAAGTTGATTAAACATGAACTTGTTTAGGAATATGCACCGCGTAAGCATAATGTCAATTGAAATATTAATGGTATTAAAAGTAGATTTTGACACAGGCCCCCACGACAATACACAGACTCCAAATTAGGTACAAACGGAGGAGTCACATTAAGGTCCTTTCCATTTCAGTTTCTAGTAATTAGTTAATTAAATTATGTCAAACTCATTTTTGAAGCCCCCAGGAGCAATCACCACTTTTGGCCAGTGAGTAATAGTCTTTCAGAAAGTTTCAAAGTAAAACTCCACTCAGTGTTTGTTTTGCCAGTCTACCTGTGCTGCTGTAGAAAGCCAGTCTGGAGGTAGTGTGAAACTTCTGGATGAGGAACTGAGACAGAGAAATCCTGTCATCTGTGCTCAGGGACTCATCACCGCTTTTCCAATACAGCATCAGGTCTTCATCTGTGTAAGCGTCTGCAGGACAGAAAACATCAGTTTAAGTATAGAGTACTCATTCCAGTATCAGCAGCAGTAGCTGGATGGATAAAGGCCACTTTGTATCATTTCCCCTGGTCTAATCTGTCCAAAGAGGCAGGTCAATGGAGCGAAAGTTTTGTAGTTTCTCTATTAGGGATGCTGTTTATGCCAAATTCCGACCCTGCCTTTGGTATGTGAGTTAAAAAAAAAAGTAATTCTGGACAATTTTTGCCTCATTGGTGGTAAGAGTTAGAATTAGTCATCCTTAACATCTGTTGTGTTATGGTTTAGAATGATGAAGATAGTTGAAGAACAGTTAGATACTAAATAGGATGGAGGCTCTACAGGATATTTTTTCCCAAATGATGTACAGATTTTTAGGCATTCATTATCTCAAATGGCTTGAAAAAGAGTGAATATAGCTGCTGTAAATGGCAAAAAAAAAAAAAAAAAAAAAAAAACCCTGAGAAAGCATGCCCCCAGACCCCCCCTTGGTTTGGGCTTTGGGCCATGTCCCAAATGTTTACAACATCTTGCTCCACCCCTGAAAGTCTATTATAACTTCTTTCTCTGTGCTACTGAGAGCCAGTGTTGTCCAAAAACTATTTAAAAAACCAAGCAATGAGCCACACTGTTGCAGTGGGTGTCATGTTATTTTATTACTATAGCCCCTTTTACACTGCCTCTCTGAGGCAGAAATTTCTCGCCCCGGCGTTCTCTATAAAAGGTACAACTGCAGAATGGGGGGGGAGAGTTGTTTCGCCTCTAAGGCAGCATCGGCAGTAGTTACAGCACCGAAACGAGGTCTGTATATACGGGACAGCCGGCGGGATGGGATCATGGGCTGCACGGGTGCTACAATTTGACAACATGTTATGCGCACACCCCACAGCAGGAAACTTAAAAAGCAGTTCGTAGTAGTTAGCAGCTAACATAAAGAAGAAGAAAAATGGCCAAAAATGTTAACAAACTGGAAAACAATGAGGTCCGGGAGCTTCTTACCCTCCGAGCAGAGGACAAGATCAGCCGGCACATAAGACAGAGAGTAAATGATTGTTATTGCCATGTTATGCTGTAGTTATTGTTTATAATGCGCTGCTGACACATATGTTATATGTCACACAAGAGGCTGATGCTGTTGTGTTACATGTCATGCCCATCCAGCTCTTTTTCTTCTGTGATGGTTTTGTGAAAGGGACTTCATAGCAGCTCTATAGTGCAATTTCTGTTTAAAAAGAGCTTATGAAAACACACACACTGTACCTTCCTGGGGTAGCATGCTCCCAGACCCCCCTAGGTTTTGGGCTGAGCCCCGAATATTCACTACATCTGACTCTGCCCCTGCTGCACCAACCTCTTCCTGATAAATAACAGTTTAAAGTAATAAAACAGTAATGTCGAACAATTCAGTGTTTTTTTGTCAGTGTGGTGCTAATTGAGGCAACATGCTGCAAAAATGCTTTGGGCCTTTAATAATTAGCAGCACTTTATTCCCGCTGTCTTTTTAACAATAGAGTGAAGTGTCAGGAGCATATGAATACTTACAGCTCTCCAGCTCCAGTGTGCATGTCTGCGAGTCCAATGGGAAACGACTGAAATCCATGTTGCACGCAGCAGTGACTGTAACCCTGGGGAAAAAAAGCAGAGTGTAAATGTTACCAGCACTATGCATGCTGCAACAAGGCCTGCCAAGTCTCATTTAGTCGGTGTGAATAAACCCTGTGATGGCAGATATCTGTGTGTGTGTGTGTGTGTGTGTGTGTGTGTGTGTGTGTGTGTGTGTGTGTGTGTGTGTGTGTGTGTGTGTCCTCACCTCAGGCTGTACAGGACATGACCGTCAGGGAAGACCCGCAGCATGATATTGTCAGTGGTGGTATCATGGATGAAAGACCTCTTGGAGTGGACAAAAAACACATCAGGCACCCAGATCTTCTTCACCAGGCGCCCGTCAAAGGTCATGCTCTTGTTGGTGGCGCTGGGGAAGGCCAGTCGCTCGTCCTTCCAGTAGTGCCTCAGATACAGGGTCATGGTGAAGTCCTGAGGGAGCGGGGGAGGGGTGAGTGAAACAGAAACAGCCTCGGGATTAAGTCTCACTACGAGGACTCTACTTGCTCGCTGCCTCTGGTTTATTGAATTCCTCTGGGGATTACAGTGCTACGACCCGCAGCTGCTGGATTATATGGATTGCTTATGACTAAACATACATGGTTCAGAGAAGTGCTGAACATATGTTAACTAAGCAGGCCACAGCTTCCAGTGGTCCTAGATTACCCTTGTCTTCTCGCCTCCTTTCCCCTGTTGCTATGCAGACAGGAGTGGTCCCCCCCACTCCAGAGATCATCCGCTATCCCACTCTCCTCATGGCATTACATAAGACCAGATCAGTTTGGAATAATGGCTGCAGCAACACATTGTACTCTTGGCACCCACCATAAAAGAACCTTTGATGTTGCATAAGTTCAGTTCAGGGGCATGTCTGAATGTCTCCAGTGAATACCAACTGTAATGTGTTTACTAATGAGAGATGTTTTTAAGTGTTGTGATCTAACCAAAGCATCCTTGAACGTATGTCTAACTGCCAGCTTATTCGCTGTTACGTCACAACGATTTCAACCATCGTAAAATATGAATTTTTAAAAGCGGTACCATGTAAGTTTTGAAAGAAGATGTAACACATTCTCTTACAAATAAAACGTTGAACTTATTAGCAATGAGAGGCACTCTTGATCAAGTCACTAGGTGCCTCACTCATGGGTTTTGATGCTACAACCTTTAATGATCTACTGTAGTACAACCATAGTTATGATGGCTAATGCATGCTTGCAAATTTAGACAGAAATTGCAGTGTGAATGCGTTCTGACTCTTCTCTACTTGTGCTATATTTTGGCATTTACCATGATCTCATAATTGACACAAAATATTAGGCTGCAATAATAAGCGATGAAACACACGATGGTGGCTAATATTTACTAAAACCAAGTAAGGGTGGAAATCCACGATGTGATACTATCACGATGCTTTGGTCACAGTTATTGCAGTTTTTATGGTTTTGTGATATGCTGAGTATTGCAATAACATTTAATACAATCTATTGTGATTTATTACCTTTTTTCAACTGCAAATTTTATCCCCAAAATAAAAAAATTACCACATCTGTTCCATCTAATGAGATAACTTGTCAGTCTGCTCATATGACTTCAATCGTTTTCATTTCAAAATCTAGTGGACTGAATAAGCAATTCATTTTATCATTGTAATAGGATACCACAAGTTTAATTTGTATTTGCATTACTAATAATTTATAGAATACAAAAGAAACAATCATTGGCGTCTGTGTATCGATACAATATTGCCTTGCAAAAATATCGCAATACTATGCTGTATCAATTTTTCCCTCACACCTAATGACAAGCAAACTTTAGATAGATATCACTGTGTGACTGCACTGCATTCATAATTACCTCATCACTGCCACTAAACAAAGAGTTAATTAGCAAAAGTTGCAGTACAGTCAGAGGTTCTGCTCTGCTATCATTATGGCAGCTAATGTTAGCAAACTCTAGATAGTTATTGCTGTGTAAATGACATTACAGAGTCAGTGCTATGACTTTATGACTCCTCTCTACTTGTGGCAGAGTTGGAGAGAAAGGGTGGTGTCTGAGGCTCCAGCCCAGAATATTTTTCAAAAGCTCTGAATCTTTAGGGTTTCTAAAATACCTTTAACTTTGTTGTTGTTTGTTGTTTATCCCACTATGCTATTCCCTTACAAAATGTAATATAATTCAGTAAATGTTCTTCTGTTGGACAAATGTTTATGTTGTTTCACATTTATTTGGCATTGTTGAGGATAATGTTGTTCATGCCAAGTTCCGATGCTACCAACTGTTACGTAGCTTAAAAATAGTAACATCAGACAATCTTTTGCTTTTTTCAGGTGGTGGTATGAAAAGCTGTCATCCTTAAAGGTAGACTATGCAGGATTTCTTAAAAAACAAACCAAAAAAAAAAAACAATGTGCACACTCAAACAAAAGAAATCTCTCTCTGTCATTACTTGTTACCGCCTGTTCTTATTCCTAATTTGTCAAACATTGCCGCTTTGTCAGTGATTTTGGTGTCAGACACTGATGCCAAAGGCACCTTTCACGGCGTCAGTGTGTAACACCGCTAGACCATGTCAGTTTGAAAAGACGCTGATAAGAACATAATATGTAGCTGGACAATCCATATGGGGCAGGCAGGATTGCAGGTGGATGTGTCCAACAAACCACGGACTTTCACCCAAGAGCCCGCTGCTCAGTTACTGTGTGAGTTTAAAACCAAGCCCCATGCTTTTGTTACCTAAACCTAACCTCATGCTTTTGTTGCACAAAGTATGAACATAAAAACAAGGCGTCTTACCATTGTTGGAAGTTTATTTTGAAAAGAATAAATGCATCTAATGATCAAACACTGTACATTTCCTGTGAAAACAGAAGTGTATGTTAAAAAATACAATGTACTGTATGCAACAAGTGTAAACTGACATGCCGTCCCAGAATTTTTAACAACAGACGCAGGAGGTTAGCTAGCGCATCATATTTAGATGTAAAAATCCACTGACAAAGTGCCGATATTTTGCAAGTTGTGATGAGAAGGCGTTGCTTGTGAAGTGTGCGGCAGTGTATTTTTCTGTAGAGATTTCCTTTTTTTTGTGTTCAGGATGTTTACTGGTGTGTACCCCAAAAGCTCTCAGGTGAGGTCAGGACTTTATAAAAAGGTAGGGACCACATGGCACAATGAAAGCAGCAGGCATCCAAGGGACACAGCACCGAGAAACGCAAATAAAGTGAGTAGAAACGCAAAATGAGAATGAATCGGGTTGGCTTTTAGTTTCATTTTCACTGGTGAGCGTGTTTACAAACAGTACCTGACAGTTCTGCATAGGATACCTTTAATATGTGTTGTGTTCTGGTTTCAGAATGATGACGACAGTTAGAGAATACATACATAGAGTTTTAAACATCTAGCGTCTCAAATAGCTTGAAAATTAGATCATATAGCTAATCATATTCCTTTGTGCCATAAAACTCCATTGTGGTCTAAAAACTATTGAAAACACATCAGTGAGCCACTGTTGCACTGGGTGATATGTTCCTTCATTACCATGAAAACACACTGTAGTTTATTTCAACTCAATTACACACACCACCGGTGTAGCTGAAAATACTCTTCACAAACAGCACAAAATAGGCCCTGTGTTTCAGCAGCATTAGAACTCCCCTTTGCCTTTTATTACATCCATTCTCACACATGTACAAATAACTGAATCAGCAACCTAACACATGTTTATGTAATGATATCAGGATTATTAGCAATGAACTGTTTATACCAACATTTGTATTACTCAGCCATCTGGGATATGCTTCAGTCTGCACGCTCTGAAATCTCAGCACATTTTAGCCCTCGTCTCCCAACACACTGTACAATTACTGTCTGACATTTTTATTATGAAGTTGGCTTGGACAGATCAGATGCTATGGAACATTACTCCCCCCGTGTTTGTTAAGGTCTCTATCGTGACTTGGGCATAAGACAAAGGTAGAAAAAAGCCATCATACTTTTAATACATTTAAATTGCAGATATAAAATCCTGGCCTCTGGGGGGGGTCCTCTCTATGTTAAGGCCCTTGGCAGTGAGTTGGAAGTGAGTAAGCCCCTGCCCTCTCCTCCTGTTTCTTCAATGGCCAGCTAATTTAGGAATTTCAGCTCTATGCAGAGGCTACACTGTAGCCTACACACATAGCCAACGCCATTGTGAGAATCTATACTTGTGCAGTGGTGTGTCTGTGTCACTTTGCAGTTACACCTCCAAAAACACTAGTCTGAGGTGGAGTTTCTGTGAAGTGCTGTAAAGTTTAGTTGATTCAAAAACAGGCCAAAAACACGCATTAAACACACATTAAATATGGCTTAATAGAAACAAGTTCAAACACACAAATCGCAGGATAACTTGCAGGATTCACAGACAAAGCATTTGTCTTTTGCTGGACACATTTTCCCCACAAATACAACATGCTAATGTTATTAGCACAAGCCTATGGTATTTTACATTGTATGAATTAGCCTAGCGGCTAGCAGACTTTTCCTCTACTCATATGAAGCCAGGGACAACAGCAACATTTAGTGAAATTTTGTAACGTTACGAAACAAATACAACATGCTAACGTTATTAGAACATTCCTATGGCATTTTACACTGTGAAAATTAGCCTTGCGACAAGCGGAGATTTCCTCTTCTCATATGAAGCCAGGAAAAATCACACTTAAAACTTAAAATGCCATTTTGTGGGGGTTTTATTCTCTTCTATGAAATTAAAGTAAATCAAAGCTTTGTTTCCACTGAGGGAAATGGTTTCAGCTTACAAAAATAGACAGGAGGTCTGTGTCGCTGCGACATGTAGTTACATTTCTGGGGAGGTCCACATCAGACTATGGCGTAGGGAACAGCGTAGGCTCTATGTTGACGCAGAGCCTACGCCGTAGATACGGCGTCTATTCTAGGCAGAACTATACATCCCACTTTAGGCTAAATTTGCTGCCCCCCAATCAAGCTAATCCTTCAGTTAAAGCTGTACAACAACGACTAACCTCTCATGATAAGTAACACATTAAAACAGGGCTGGCCGGTATTAGTCTCTGCACATCAGATAATTAGTAATATTAACTGTAAAATGAGCAACTAAAGTATATACACACAAAGTATAGTATGAGATTCCTTAACTGTCATGTTAAAATAAATATATACTACAAGCTTAACAGGATTCCTAAAATTCAGTTATGTCTTTTGGTTTTGGTGGTGCCACCCCAAAATTTTCGGTGACCTAATCCGGCCACCCCTATGAAACATTTCTAGGGGGCACCACTGTTTGAAACTATGTATTTGTGACTTGTTTTTAAATGTTTTTGATTTGAACTTATGGGCAGAAAGAATTGAGAAACAGGCTGACACGTGGTTGGTTTGGGTCTTTTCATGAGATATGCTGACAGTGAGAAAAGTCTCGAATAATACATCTATATCCTTTAAAATCTCGTCTTTGCTAAACCCTTTTACCTCTGATGAAACAGCTCGTTTGCTGTGTAACTTTTTAACATCCTGCAGCTTTGTGATATGACATAATGTCATTAAGAGCAGCCGTCGTCTGCAATCATTCATTTTTCCCCCCCTCTGCTCCAAAACAATTAAATACAGAATGCTGGGATCCAAATTAAATGTAATCCTTGTTCGTCCTTGCAAACAGGAGCTTACACAACACCAGGACGACAGTTTTGGATCCAATTTATGGTTCCAGAACAGAAGGTTGATTTAATTACATTACTCAACATGCATTCCGTCTGACTTTGAGCAAAATAAACAATTCCTGCCACTGAGTTTTCATAATCTGATTCTGATTATCCAACTGAAAAAAAACAGCTAAATGACGATAACTAAAAGGAGACATTCATCTCTCAGTTCAAAGCGCAGAATCCCTATAATGCCAGCGGCAGAACACAGATAGTATCTGATAAAAGGCAACTGATCACTTTAAACTATATTTGAGCTCTAATCTGGCGTGTCCAATCAAAAAAGTTGGATTGAGAAGACAAGTGTTCCCACAGTCTTAGTCACTGTTGTGCTTGTGTGTCCGTGCCGTTAATGAAGAATGTTCCCGCCTCATTAGCTGCTTTGTCTGAGGAGAGCAGCTTCTTCTCCATGTGTTGAAGCAGTATGAGCTCATTTGTTTAAGTCAGCAACTTCCACGGCTACAAACTGAATCTGACACAGATTTACTGGATACATTTGCCATCAGTAACATAATCCACTGGAAAAGCAGCATTAATAATGACATCCTACTTCTTCTATAATCTCATTACTCTGAGTTTGTGTTGGTCCCTGATTGAATATTAGGTTCAAACTGAGTCTATCATAATGAGTTATTTTCAGTATCTGCAGCCGACTTCTTGCAGTCACATTACAGCTACTACGTTATTTGTTATACACCCCCCCCCCCCCCCCCCAATACGCATACTGTGTGTACCGTTACACACTAAAGCCACTTACCATGTCAACCTCTGATATGCTGTCCAAGCTCTCCACCTGAACATCCACTCCAACAGGGACAGCTGGACCTGCAGATAAATATCAAACACATTAGAGCGTACCTCACTGTACTGTACATACAGACTATGTCAGGCCCAGCTCAGCTTCTTTTGAAGTTACATCAAAGTGCAGACTTGGAACCAAGACTTAAAGAATGAGAACATCCCTAATACAGGTCTCCATGCCAAACTATTATACAAAGATGCATGCCATACTAATGGGGAAAGAGGACAAACAGTTGAATTCCAATGATTTTTTTTTTTTTTTAAAGATTGTTTTTTTGGGCTTTTCTTGCCTTTAATGATAGGACAGGGTAGTGTGAAGGGGGAGAGAGAGGGAACGATAGGCATCAAAGGGCCACAGGCTGGAAGTGAACCCGCAGCCACTGCAGCAAGGACTAAGTCTTAGTACATGGGGGCGCCTGCTCTAACCACTAAGCCGACACCCTGAATTCCAATGATATTACATATGAGAACCACATAGATCCACTGGGTGGGTTCACCAAACCTACTGACAGAATGCTGATAGTCTGTAAAGCTCCAGATTAATTAAATGAATGAATGAATTAAATTAAATGGCAATGTTTTTAATGTCTAATGCCAAACCTTTAAAAATCATATTTTCTGACAATATCTGCACATGCTAACTACAGTATGGTTTGGGGAACAGATTCTGGTTATGGCAACTGAACTCTAATTAAAGGTATACTATGCAGGGTTTTCCTTAAAAACAGCATATAGACCATGGTTGCTCAAAATGCATGCTTTTCTAAAAAAAAATAATTTGCGGTCCATTTAATTTCTTTCACTTTTGATAGCTGACATTTTAAACACTACTAGGCGACTGCATCAAATTGCACTCCCCTAAGCATTAGAAATGACAACTTGTTGAAAGCTACTGATTGCAGGGCAACAAGTGGTACTTATCAAGTGTTGCAGGAATTATGATCTGTCATCAGTGCTTGTGTTGTTAACTACAATAATGATTTCAGTGGACAACTCTCAACTGTGCTTTTCCTGTGTGGCCCTCAATCATATGCTAGCCCCCCAAACTGGCACTCAAAACTTTGAGCACCCCTGGTCTAGACTCATACAAAAGTAATTCCTCTTAATGATTTCTTATGACCCACTAGAAGTGTGTGGCGGTGTATTTGTCTGCAGAGACATGGTCACAGCCTGCAGGTAAGGTCATGACTTTATAAAAGGGTAGTGACTAGGTAGTAGCAGCATGCATTCAAGCGTTGTTTGGGGTTAAAAAAAGGGAACATTAACAGCTGGATTATGATTGGAAACAAACTCAGGTTATGAAACGCTTAAGTGTTATAAGTCCGTACACCACCCTAACCTCCACCACTCCTGTACTCTCAGCTTCGTTACATAAAGAACACACTGCTTTCTGCACTGGAACTAAATGGGACTGGGCTTAAATCATGCACTCCAGAACTGTCCACTACCGACAGGCGATGTTGATATCCTAAAATCATTATCGCTAACCTTAACCAAGGACTTTCAGTTGCCTAAAGTCAACCAAACACTAACCACGGAGGCAAGAGATCAGAAAATGCTTGTTTTCAATAATGATCATTAGGTCTGTTCTGGAACACCTTACACAATTTTCTTATTTACGTACAAGAACATGTTGACTTGAACAAAGGACATATGAAAATCTGAGGGGCAGACTGCCATGAAAGTTACTGACCACATATTTCCCAGAGGATGAACCTTCTGTAATGTAATGATGTTTTGGAACAGACATGAATAGCCACAAGTTTGCCATGAAATTGAGGCAAAGAACTGCTTCCACTAAATTGAAAATGTTTTCACTTGAGCAAGAAATGCATGCTTATCATTTATCCAGAGGTTTTATGACTTCACTTCATAAACCCATGGAGACAAGAGAGAGTGGAGGGAAATAACAGAAGGAATTAGCCCAGAGTTCATGGTGAGGTCTAGGATCACACAGAGTCTGAGCTGTCATTCACACACACACACACACACACACACACACACTGTATTTGATCAGTTTGACGCAGGGGCATAAATATAGACAGTGCAGGTGGGGCAGTTGCACTGGGGTCCATGGGGTGAGGGGGCCCGTATAGAGTGAGCCCTCAAATCATATGTTAGGAAGGAAACTGGCCCTTGTGTGTAATGTAGATTGCCACCTTAGAAATATGCCTATGTTTAGAGACAAACTTACATTTAATTCAAAATGGTGTAATGTGCTTTATATGCCTTTGAAAAGGCAAACCTATCTCCATTATATTTTTATTTTCTTTCTTTTTTGGTAAAATAGCCAGTAGCAATCTATAACAAAATACTTTTCAAATATAAAATATATGGTTACTCAACATAAACTATAAATAGTGTATAAAAAACTATTCAATTACATGAATAATTCAGATTTTCTTTTGTATTTTTGTCCTACACAAATGTGATGATGATTTTTAGGTGATATGTATGTTGGTATCATCCAGTGTCAAGTCTCTATTTGATCATATGATGATATGACTTTACGGTAGCTAGTTGGGGCGCATAAAAGCTAACCTCCCGGGCTTAGGGCTTGTCAAAATAATGTGCACTGGGTGGAAGTGAGAATGTATTGGTTCACTGGCTAGTCTCTCACTCTGTCTGTCTACTGTTTGGTGCTGAGCAGATAGTATACAGTGGGGTTTTACAGCTTTTTCTCTGTAAGCTTAAAAGCTTAAAAAGATTCTATGAGAGTGATGAAAGTGAACCAAAACAATAAAGTTGCAGCTGGATATCTAAACGATGAGCTGGAAGTCACTACAAAGCTCTGTGCCAAGAGGAGGGCAGCTGCACATTCAGGTGATACTCTCTGTAGGTTCATCACTACAAGTGACCGCATTTGTATTGTCAGAATTTACATTGTTCAAAGGTTTCGTACTGTTTTCTGTCTCTGATTAAGACTATCAAGTGACCGAAATTAGATATACAAAGATGTTACTTGATTTTAATAGAAGTATGATGTTAGTTCAGATGCAGGTGTTGTGATGATCTGTCATCAGCTCATATGCTGCTAAGCCATGACCAGTAACTTCAATCATTTCATATGAAAACTCACACAGTATTCTCATAATTTTTGATATGTGTTGTTTAGCTGATTAAGAGGATTTTTTTAAGTCCCCAGTGGGGGATTTAAGGTGATATGGAAGAATATCCTAGCCCCATCATCAATGGCATAACAAAACCACACAGCCTTCTTTGACTTGTGTATGAAAGGGGGGCTATCATGCTATTTTTTTTTAAGTTCATACTGTTCTATTTGGGTCACCATTAAAACATGTTTACATGCTTTAATGTCCAAAAAACACTTTATTTTCCTCCAACTGTCTGTGCTGGGTCACCTGTATTCACCCTCTGTCTGAAACGCTCCATTTTAGCGCCCAGTCTGCTTTCATTGATCCAAGCCTGAGAGTCCAAGCCTTCCATTATTGCAGCAGCATTTTCTACTGTGAAAATCCCCAATAAAAGCTTCTACACCAAAATCTTCACAACCATACATGTTCCAGATGGAATATGATACGAAATCAGGAAGGAGTTAATAACATCAGCAACCAGAATTACATGTTTCCCTGATGTTAGCATGTAGCTACATGTAGCAGTACAAACTATGTAATGTAAACACTTGCAGATGCGTGCCTTATCTAAAGAAATCAGTCAGAGTTGATGTCAGCTTGGCTCGAAAGCTGTTTCTGTTGGAAAGCGGAGTATTCAGAATGGTATGAAGCCTGAGATGTTTGCCCACAGAGATTACTTTGAGCAGCATCTCCCAGCAATCACAACAATTAATGCAAATTCAACCAATCCCCATGAAGTCTGCAAAACCTTGCAATTGTGTCCAATCAACATTTTTTTTCAGCCAACTAGACCAATCTCGTTTCAGGTTGTGAAGATGCAGACGTGTGACACAAACATCTCACATTTACCAACAAAAATTACTGCTGCAAAGCAATTCCCCAATGTTCTGCACGAAAGCGGGGGCGCTGCACTGCGTTTAACATTGTGGTGGAAAACAAATGAAAGTTATCAATTGGCAAACAATTTTCTACGGCAAAACACACTCAGAGGATGATTGAAACGTGTGAAAAACAGACAAAACAAATCACCATGACAGAGCTGATGCATCAAGATCTATTGCACATACTGAAAGAATCAAAATGAGTTTTTCCAAAGTGACATTAAATATGCATGGCTAGTGGTAAAATTAGTGTAGCTGGAGTGATGGAGGCGTGCTGGCCTGTTTGCATCACAAACGGTGCCTGCTTGTGCATGTTTGTGGGTTAGAGAAAATAATTTAGGTATAAAGAGTCTCAAATAAAATGTTAAAACATGGTGTGAAATCTTTAATTAGCTATTTTGGTACGGTACTTCGAACACTCAGAACAGTGTGATTTTATTCATGAACAACTTGCCTTCAGTTTCTAATTAATTATACAAAAAAGGGCAAATATTTCTGCAATATTCATTAGCAAATAAATAAATCGATGAAAACTGTCTAAAACCATAAAAACATGCACTGCAATTTTTAACAAAGCTTCTGTGTAATCAGACATTTCAGGCTGCAACAATTACCCCCAACAGCCTGAGAAATCCTAGAGGGACTATAACATTACAGATGTTTACCCCATTATTTGAAACTCTAGCCACATTTGATATGAACATCCAACTTTGTAATATTGTATATGGCAGATATGACAGACGGCACATTGGCTGCTGTAGTATTGTTAATCTAAGCAGCAGTAAGGGTGCCAGCCTTACATAACTGGTGGCACTGCAAAGCTGCTACCTGGAAGGGGGGCTATCAACTCGTGCCTAGCTCCAGCTGTCAGCAGAGTGTCCTCCCTACTCTTACTCACACCATATGCCATATATCACGTGCCAGACTCAGCAGAGCCTGAGCTCCTGTTGACATGTTGCCTCGGTGGACGTAACACCAGACACCTGCTGAGAAAAAAAAAAGCTCGGACCAGCGGTGTTCTCGGAGCGGGATGGTTCTGTGATTTGGCTCATCTCAGCTCTCTCTGCAGCTGGGTCACAGGAGGTCACAGCCAGAACCAATTCTGAGCTGAACTGCACTGCAAGGACACAGGAGCAGTAAAAATGGTCTGTCCAGAGGACTGCTGTGTAAGTTACAGGGTATGGAAGAATGTTTTCTGAGTTTCAATGTTTAAAATATTGGCTCCAGATCAAGGCTGAGAAAGTGAGGTTTGTGTGTGTTCAGGCGGGACAATCAGGCACAGATGAAATGTCCTGCGTGTGGTTTTGCCAGAAGATTTCCGTTTGCTATTTTGAGCTGACAGCATCAGTGAATTATTCCACGTCACTGATTATCAGATGAGACCCATGAATGCGTCATAGCGATGCTCCACATCGTAATTCCTGTTGGCCCTTGTAGCCCTCAGTAGCACTTCTGTGTGGCCTGTTTTCAAATGGGGCATGAAGCAAGAGTGCGCTCACAAACATGAACACCACAACACTGAGGATCAACATCGCAGAGGAGCAAACACTATAAGTCAAAGTTAAAATGCAAAACAGCCTGTTTATGGGCACTCGCCGCACGCAAAACGGGCATATTGATCGTTTCACGGTTCTGCTTTCCTGAGGGCTCCACTAAACCCCAACTGCTCCATTTAATACCACGTCTTACTCTTTAAAATGGAATTATCGTCAAAGCATAGAGGCGAAAACAAAAGCACATAATCCATATGCATTCACAACGTGGCATAAAAGCAAACATTTTATTAGCTACATGTGGGGATTTATCCAGCTACTGAATTTTTTATCAGGCTAATTATTTCAGTCACTGTGTATATAGACTCTCATTTCTCCCTGTGGATGAAAATTCATAATGTCTCTAATTAAGAAAGTTAAACTTGTAGACTACATAATGATAATTAATCTAAGAAATACAGGGTGTCAGTGTTGGGGAGGGACTTTAATTCTGATCTGTACCAGCAAATGTTCAGGCATATTAAAGTCTAAAACCTAAAATTAGGCAACAGGGGAATATTTCACTTGTGGAGGCAATTTTCTGAGTTTTAATCCTGTTTTACTGCTCCATGCTAATCTAATGAAACTTTGAGTTTCTGAGCAGGCATCTAGCAAAAAAGAAAAAGAAAGAAAGAAAGAAAGAAAGAAAGAAAGAAAGAAAGAAAGAAAGGGCCAGTTTCCCTCTGGCAGGGCTGGATCCATCCATGAGACACGTGAGGAAAAAATGAGCTGTGGGCACCTCTGTTTCCCCCTATCACATTACATGTGCAGCTGGTGCCCTTTAAGTGCTTATTATGTATAGGGCACAACAAGCTGCTTGATTGTGGCAATCACGATAATTATCACGGTTATTTAACACAACTACCCATTGACCTTGGAAATGTTGTGTTATGTTGTGTTATGTTTCATAAAACTTTTTTTTTCTTCAGTTTTATGTTTTGGGCTTATTTTGCCTTTATTTGGGAGTACAAATATATAGGAAAGGGGAGCGGAATAAGATCCAAAATCTGGGAGAAAATAACATCATCTGCCGAGATTCCATGATTCCCTGATAGCATGTGGCTACATATAGCAGTGAACTTGGGTATCACTATGCATAGCCGCACCTTTTCCCATTAAAAATCACTGATAAAAGCTTCTAAACACAACCGGACATGTTCAAGCAGGAATATGATCTGAAAGCAAAGAGAAATTAACATCAGCAGCTGAGATTAGCTAAACGTTTTGCTGATGTTAGCACGTGGCTGCATGTAGCTTGCAGCCCAGGGATGACTGTACAACGCGACACTCTCTCCTGTTCAAAGTCACAGACAAAAGCTTCTAAACCTAACTGGACATGTTCAAGCAGGAATATGATCTGAAATCAAAGAGAAATTAACAACATTGGCAGCCAAGATTACATGTTTCCCTGGTGTTAGCATGTGGCTACATGTAGTAGTGGACTTGCAGCCCAGGTATCACTGTGCATAGCGGCACCCTTTCCCATTAAAAAATCACAGATAAAAGCTTCTAAACACAAGTGGACATGTTACAGCCAGAATATGATCTGAAATCAAAGAGAAATTAACATCTACAACCATGATCACATTTCCCTGACGTTAGCATGTAGCCTTTTTGTTGCCTTTATTTGATTGTACAAATAGAAAGAAAAGGGGAAAGGGAGAAAGGGAAAGGCATGCAGCAAAGGGCCATGGGTTACAACCAAACCCAGGATTCGGCCTACATGGGATGCAAGGTCAACCAGATGAGCTACCAGAGCACCGTAAAACGTGTCTTTTTAAAAGTGGATTTTCTTGAAATTTAGGTATAATTTTACAGATGCACAGCCTTGAGGTGAAGTATACAGGCCACAGCCTGTCTGAGAGTAAGTTTAGGCTTTTAGGGAGGGGTGAAAGCCCACCGCTGAAAAGAAAATGGGTGCACTAGATTTATAATACTTATAATAATTGTTTCATCTCAGTTATGTTGTTTTTATAATCATCGGAAGCCACAATGGTCTTTAAAAATATGATTCAATTAATTGCTCAGCCCTACAGCAGACTACATTCTGCAGCTTCATCATCATTTTCTGACAAAAAAAAACAACACATTTCCCTAAACAGTGCTCCTATGCTGGAAGTTTGCAGTGTGTGAAATTAATTTGCGGTAATTTGATCAATGATTTATGTATATTCATGAATATTTCATGTAGTGTTGTTGAAAATAGTAATAATAAATGTAATATATTGATACATATGAATATTTGTTTCAATACTAATTTTTCACAGTATCAATACACCATTAAAAGCTGAACTTTAGCGCCTTTTCCTACTGTTAATGTTTACTACAGTCATTCTGCTGCTCTCTGCTACTACCCAAGAAAGAAAGACTTGTATTGTATTACATGCCCTCGATGTTATTTTTTTTCCTGTGGTATTAAAAATTAGAGATTTTAAAGTTATTGTATTGAGGAATTCCAGTATCATGACAGCACTGATATAGTTTATGATAGAGCAGCCCCCTGAAAGCTGGAGATTTGAATCATCAGACGGAGACCCCTCAGTCAACTGAGATTTCTTGAAGTCTTTTTTTTTACCAGTCACTAGTGTACTTCTGGAGAAATTTCAGTCCCCAGATTTAGCTGCAGGGTGAGTGCTCCCCACTTTCATGCCACTCTTTGGTACAGGCTGCTGCAAACATGGAGGCAGCTGCCCAGAAGAGGAGAGGCTTTGCCTGGTCAGGCTCTAAGGTAACGTTATCTGCTGCATTCTCCTTAGAAGTGGTAAATTTACAGCTCACAGCAGCTCAATATAATACAGTGTCTGGCTGTTGTTTGATATCTGGTGTCGACAAAAGATGTTGTTGCACTTTTCTAACCTGTTGTTACTCTATATGGAAACAAAAGGAACTAATCGTTGAATATTCATATTGAACAGCCAAATGTGAAGCGAATGGCATAATTCTAAGCCAGACACAGCCCTAACATGTATATATATATACATATATATATATATATATAGAGATATATATAGCACACAGAAGTGCTACTGAGGGCTACAAGGGACATCTATGTGAATGCCAGATGACATGCACCATCCTCCCAAACACTGTTGCAGACCACATATACCCCCTCCAGCAACAGCACTCCTCAATGGCAGTGCACCCCCCCAAAATCCTGCTCAGGAATGGCTAGAAGAATGTGACATAGTTCAAGATGTCGACTTGGCCACCAACATGGCTTTTCCATTGTCAGTTTTAATGTTCTGAGATAGACCATCTCCAGAATCAGACTAAATGCGCACCCGACTGCCCCCAAGCGGGTAGCAGTGACGTCTTGCCGACGTCAACTCCTGTCGACCCCTTTACCCCCTCCCTTATAAGCATGTGTTGCCACACTTAACTAATGTCTGTGCAGGAGCCCAGAGAGAGAGAGACGTTTTTTAAAGTCTCTCTGTGTTCAGCTCTCAGTGCATTAGGAGCTGCTAATGGAATCTCTGTGATTTAGAGTTCAGTTTCTCTCCTGTGTCCCCGTTTCTACTGTCAGATATCTGCTTTATTTTATTGTTTCATTTTGCTTTCAGCTGTATAGGAGTCATATCAGTTACAGTTGATAAAACTTCAACATTTTGTTATTTTACTGTTTCTCAATAAAGAATGTTATGGATACATATACAAACACAAACATACCAAAACTGCAGTATCTAACACACAGTACGTGTAAGTATAGCAGAATGATGCAGGAATATGGGGGGATAAAACAAACTTGGGGTGCCCTGGTAGCACCCTTGGCACTGTCCAAGAGCTGCAACATCCGTGGTTTGCATCTGGCTGGGGACCTCTGTTGTAATCTGACAAACAGTTCATACTGAATATTTAATGTAAGACCACAAACAAACTGACACAGTGAACCTGGCACTTTCAACCTCAAGGGGTCCTGAATCACCTTGAGGTCCAGGGCTGAAGGGCAGTCTAGCCATGCAGACACTGTGGGTTTGGTTTTATATGTATGTTTATTTTATTTTTGTGTATAAATATTGCACAATGCTGCTGGAATATGGGGCAATAAAAGAGCCTTGGTAGCCTGGCTGGATACGTGAAAGCAGCGTCCCCGGTTTGCATCTGACCCTGAACCTTTGTTGCTTAATTTCCTGTCATCTCTATGGCCACTATCTAATAAAGGCATCAAATGCCCTAAAATATTATTTGAAAAACTGCTCCAGCCTTCAAAGCAATAGATCAGTATTTTGGGAAATGTGTTTATGTGCGTGATATTAGAAGATCGATATCAATCTCACGTCTGTATGTTAAGTACAGAGCTCATAAATCTCAGAGACAGATATCTCCGAACCTGAACACATAAATCCCAAATCTATCTGCATGGGTAGTGTCCACCACAGGAAGTGAGAAAATGGCTGTGTCTGTAATTACTCTCCTATCGACTATATAATGCATTATATTTACTGTCTGAGAAGTAAATTTATGCTCTATATAGTGTCCTCTAAAAATACTGCGCACTTAAAGTCCTGGCTTCCTGTTCTACAAAGTAGTATTAGAAAGTGTGCTCACCTTCTCAGTAAATGTATGGTATAGCAATTCTACAGCCTGCGAAGAAAAAATGATTGATAGAGTCGTGCGGAGAGCTTCAGAAATAATTGGCTGTGTACTCACCACATTTCTGATCTGTACCACATCCACATTCAGCGGAAAGGTCTGAAAATTTTAAAGGACTCCTCACACCCTGCAAACCCTCCACTCACTCTACTTTCTTTGGGTAAAACACTACGCAGTATGAAGCCCAGAACATTTCACTTTCACAGTAGCACTTATCCTGAAGCATTCCGTATCCTAAATGCTTCACTGGTTGTATAAATAAGCACATGCACTTTAACTTGTCACTGCGAAGGCATGAGGCTTATGGTTGCACTGTTGTATTTGTTGTATTGTTCCTGTACTGTAGTTGTGACAGTGTGTTTTTGTAGACACTCCTTGTTGCAGGAGTCAGGTGATTTTATGTTTTGCTGTAGGCCTATAGTGCATGGGAACAAATTCTAAATCAATTGTAAAGGTTGACTGGCAATAAATAATTGACTCTTGAATCTTTACAAAATAATTCAGTGGTGATTACAGGATGCACATTAACGTGTGGTTAGGTTTAGGCACAAAAAACACTCTTTCTCTGTAAAAAACACACACACAAAAAAAAAACATTTTCGTGGCAGCATCCCTGCTGGAAAAAAAGTGATGGGTTGCTGACAGACACCTACATATGGTGGTTAAAAAGCCGGGGAAAACAGCAACAACAACAAAAACAGACACAAAAAAACACATTTGAGGGATAAAAAGCTGCAGGAAAGAGCGTTGTGTCCCTAAAAAACTCCCACCATTTGTGGGCTGAAAAGTAAATGAAAAAACAGCCACAGGTTGTTACAAAACACTTAAGTTTGGGGGCTACACAACTAGGAAAAACATAGTAATGGGCCCTTAAAAAACACCAACCTTTGGGGATTAAAAAGCAGCTGGAAAAACAGTGACAGGTACTTACACAACACCCCTGTTTGAGGAGTAAAAACCGCTGGAAAAACAGTGATGAGTTGCTAAATAACACCCATGTTTAGGGACTAAAAAGCATCTGGAAAACAGCCATGGGTCACTAAAAACACCCGTGTTTGGCAGCAAAAAAAGCCACTGGAAAAACAGAGATTGGTCTTTATAAAACAGCTGCATTTGCTGGTTGAAAAGCTGCAGGAAAAAAAAACGACTGGTCCCTAAAATACACCAGCATTTTGGGGTCGAAAAGCTGCTAGAAAAACAGCTATAGGTCACTAAAACATGTTTAAAGGGTACAAAACTGCAAAACAACAACAACAAAAAAACATAGCCACAGGTCCCTAAAAACACCCACATTTGAGGAATAAAAGCCACCTGGAAAAACAGTGATGGATTGCTAAAAACCTTGCAACATGTTTGAGGACTAAAAAGCAGCTGGAAAACCAGCCAAAGGTCGCTAAAAAGCATCCATGTTTGAGGACATAAAATCAGCTGGAAAACTAGCCACAGGTCACTAACAACACTCATGTTTGAGGACTAAAAAGCAACTGGAAAACCAGCCATGGGTCGCAAAAAAAACACCTACATTTGGGGGATGATAATCTGCACAAAACACAGTGATGGTCCCTAAAAAAATACCCACGTTTGGGGGCTGAAAAGCCACTGAAAAACAGCCGTAGGTTGCTAAAAAACACCCATGTTTGGCGATTAAAAAGATGCTGGAAAAGTGACATGCCTCTAGGTAACACCCATGTTTGGGGACTAAAAAGCTGCTGGAAAACACAACAACAGTTTCTAAAAAAACACCTACATTTGGGGCCGAAAAGCCTTTGGAAAAACAGCCACAGGTTTCTAGAAAACACCCACATTTGAGGACTTAAAAGCAGCTGGAAAACCAGCCGCAAGTTGCTGACAAACACTCACATTTGGGGAATGAAAAGCTGCAGAAAACACAGCAAGTACTTGCTAAAAACAACCAGTTTTGTTTGTTGGTCTTGAACAGTGGCCGGCAGCTTGGCATGCATTGTGCCTAGTTGTCACGTCATCGACCATCCCCTCCACCTCCTAATGATAAAGTCAGCTCCTATATCACATCATGATATAGGATACATTTATGAAGCCTGATATGATGTGTATGAAACGTACAAATGTAAGGTTTTTGTGGTTTGCAGCAACGTACTAAGCCAACATTTTCTTTTGGCGACTGAGCTGTTTCTTTATTTCACTTTTTATTTGTATGAGGAAGAATGTGTTATTTCCTCCTTTTTTTCCATTAAAAAAACACAGGTTTGCTGAATGCATAAACCTGTCCATCATCCTCCTCACACACACACACACAAAAACAAGTTCATCTTGTGAATTACTCACTGAAAGCTTTTACAGAAGTCAAATACCTCAGCTCACAGCTGCACTTTGCAGGAGTCTCGTTTGTTCATCTACTCAGTGACGGAATCTAATTTCTACATATGTGTCTAGACTAGGGGGAGAAAAAAAAAACACCCTATCCATTCCACCTAATGATGCTGGACTGCTCCTCTTTTCATGGATTAGCAACTGTAAATCCACTGTTGGTTTACCCTGGCTAGATTAGACAGCATTAGACACTATATTGCTAAGGCTGGAAAGAGATCCAAGTGAAAGGATTCATTTGGTGGTGGAGGGCTTCTTCAGACTGGGTGAAACGAGGAGAAAACGTGCTGTCTATTTAATGCAAATGTGACTAATGCATGACAGGTCTATCCATCCGATCAGATGTTTTTTAAACCCCAGGCAGACAGGAAGGAGGAGCTCCATAAATAGATGTACCTAGGAAATCACAACTGGATGTGATGACAAATATTCCATCCAAATAAACATCTTCTTCCCCTCAGCTCCCTGGATGTGTTTGATTTGTCGGGCCACAGTAGGGGACCGCCCAGTGGGAGCAATGCAGGTGCTCCAATTAGGATAACAGAAACCTTATCCACATTCACAGCTCCACCTGCACACTATTGATAATACGAACCTCACCCACCGCTGCTCTCTGAGGCATATTGCAGAAGCAGAAGAATCTCAACCAAACAATTACCATTTCTCTATTCCATATCTTTGTTCTTTGGGATATGGCATCACAACAAAGCTGTTTATTGTGTACATTTGGACAATAAAACGCTCCACAGTCAGGATTTGTCTGATTGTCACTCGGGAATTTTCTCCCATCCCTACACTGACATCCCCATTGGCACGTTACAGCGCTGTTCTTGATAACGTTCCCCCAGCAAAACAGGAAGCAGCCGTGTAAGAGGCTTTCATTAGTAACACTGCAGTCGCTCCTTTTGAAGCCAGAAGGAACCACAGCAGCTGCTGCACACACACTTTTTCCTCAGCCAAATGAACGCGTGGCAGTCTCACAGGCAGCAGCGGGGTGCTTACACAAGTCAGCTTTTGATGATGTTTGAATAAGACGATCACATTCTTCTTCTTCTTCTTCTGCCGCTGCTGCTGCTGCTGCTGAAGCTGCCTATGCTGGCAAACAAAAGCTGACAGACTCGAGACAAAAAAAGTGGTCCTCAGTGGGATCCACGCTCCCATCTGTGGCTGCAACTGTGGTCCCAGAGGAGCATGAAATTCACTGTGGGACGTTTCATTTAGCTCACCACCTCCTCCTGTGCTTAAACAGGAGCCGTTTATGCCAAATACCAGAGAATGGGACTCTTTAGTTCAGCAAATCAGCTTCTTATTTTTAATTGCTTCCCCAAATCCCAGCAGCACTGCCATTGTCCTGACATTGAAGGTGTAAAACAAGGACACACACGACGCTCTTAATGACTTATGACAAAGAGATGACTGATCAGTGTCAGTGCTGGATGATACTAACAGTTGGAAGTGACAAATAATGGCCTCAGAGGGTATTCTTCCAGGTTTTCTACAGCGTGACCTCTTGTTCAGCTCTGTGTCACAATGTATTTACAGTGTAAGAGAAGCCGCTGAGGTTTCTCTGTTTCTTTCTGTTTTCTTTCGCTCGGGGCTGTGAGCTCCACATCTCGCCTATTTCTGTCCTCTTTAGGTTTGGCAATTGGATGGAAGAGAGGAAGTAGGGAAAAATAAACCTGCTGCTGCTTTCTCAGTCAGCGTGGCATCAGCATTCACTTCACACTCAGGTGAACCCAATCTAATCCTGTTGGTGTGTGGCATCACTCAGAAAACACACTTCTTTAAAAGACACAACAACACTTTGTCACCAACATGATCACTGTCAACAAGCAGCGACACGTCTCCTAAAGATCACAGAGCTTACCTGCAAAGGCGGGCCTCATGGTGAAGTCATGCTCATCTATGCGAAGAAGGTGGCTGGTCTTCACCTTTCGGGTTTTGGTTCCATCTGCAACCTTCTTGGACAGAGGACTGGCAACAAGCAGACAGAGAGGAGAGATGCTATTAAAGCTCAGTCATTGTGGGTTTTATCAAATTACTCCGACATGTGTGTTCATGGTAATGGAGGAACATGTCATCCAGTGAAACAGTGCAGCTCACTGTCGTGTTTCTAACCAGCCTAGTCACCAAAAAAAAGTTGGCATTGTACATCTCGGCAAACCACCATATGTTAAATTTATACGTTTCATACAAAGCAAATCACGATTTCTGAAGTGGCATAGTTCAGTTTACATGTTTATGAGCTGCTTTCTTCATTTGGAGGAGGAGAGGACAGTGGATGGTCTGACATGTAGACGAAACACTGCCAAGCAGCAGACAGAAGCAGACTACTGCCTGAGACCAACAAAAGCAAGTGGCAACAGTAACAACATTTTAGGACATGTCCAGCTGTGTCTGTAGTGACAAAAGTGAGTATTTCTAACAACAGTTTCAGACATATCCAGTCATATTCATAGCAACAAAAGCGGGTGTTTTTTAATTACAGACTGGGACATGTGCAGATATATTTGAAGTGACAAAAGTGGGTATGTTTAATGACAGTTCGGGACATGTCCATCTGTGTTTGTAGTGATGAAAAGCAGGTGTGTTTTAATGACAGGTTGGGACATGTTGAGCTGCGTTTCTAGCAACAAAAGAAGGTGTATTAAAATGACAGTTTGGGACATGTTGAGCGGCGTTTCTAATTAAAATGACAGTTTGGGACATGTTGAGCGGCGTTTCTAGCAACAAAAGCAGGTGTATTTAAATGACAGTTTGGGACATGTCCAGCCTTGTTTGTAGTGACAAAACCGGGTATTTCTTTTAACAACAGGTCAGGACATGTTCAGCAATGTTTGACATGAGAGAAGTGGCTGTTTTAAGCCAAAACATCATCTTTTCCTTACCTTGACCAACTTGTTTTTATGGTTAAACCTAACCACACATTAATCACAGCGTTGTCATAACATAAAATTGAAACATAAAGAAAAGTATAGTTTTAACACATCCATTACATATAAAATGTACAAATGTAACATACCCATGGTTTGCAGAAATATACCATGCCAACATTTATTCTGGTGACTGGGTTGATTTAATTATGTTTAGACAACAATGAAGCTCTATGGCACAGAGGATCAGGGTTTGGCAGTAGGATGCATTCATTGTTGGTTCTGGTCTGCACATGAGATTTGATGACAATAGACAGCACAATGAATATCAACAGACCTATAATTTTGCACATTTATACAGCTATCTATAGCTATGCAGAGGCCCTTAATTACAAATGTGAAGCTCTCTGATATATGTATTTTGTCACAGAATTTGACTTAAAACACAGTTTTGTGTTTCATACTGTTTATGCCTTTGTACTTCCTAATAAGAGAAACACTGAGCAGGCTACCAGGTTGAATGAAATTTCTTCCTGTGATTATAATTGTAGGTGATAGCTATTCTGTAAATCTACATGTAGCAAAGTTCATTTTAAAACCAGTTGGTTTTGCAGTAAAAATAAGATTTGGCTCATTTATACCCCCACATGCTCAGCCTGATCCTGAGGGGAGTCACAATTTGTGCTGGATTGTCTCTGAAGGAGTGCTGAAACAATTAGTTGATTAACCAATTAACGGATAATCAGCGACAACTGTGACTTCTTTGATTAATCTCATTTTCTTAGAAATGAGGCCAAACACTCTCTGGTTCTTGCTTTTCAAACAAACATTTGCTGGCTTTCTAAGCCTTCTTCCTATGATAATAAACTGTGGACTGCTAGTTTGACACAAGATACAATTTGAAAAGGTCATCTCAGGCTGCGGTAAAGTCAAAGACCAACTTTTAGACAAAACAGATGACAGGAGAAAATAATAGGAAGATAAAATGATGACGAAAATTTGCAGTCCTATGCAGGGCCCTATTTTTGAAAAATGGAATGAAGCACTACTGCTACAGTTTACTATGCAAAGACATCAAATCCATGTTTTACCAGAGCTATAAATTCATGCACGTTAGGCTACATGAGAACAGAAACTGCAGCTGCGGCTGAGGGATGTGTGATCCTGTTTGAAAATGACAGAAGTGTGACAGTCAGGGAAAAAACACAGCCAAACAACAGACTTAAAGAGAATAGCCTTCCTGAAATCCCTCCACGTTTCAGTTTCTCTGTTTGGAGTCCCTCCTGTTACCCCTCAAGGCAATCACCTGAAATAGCCAAACATGCAAAAATACTGTATCTCCAGGGAAGGATTTTTCTCTGCAGCTGCGAACAAACGCACAAGTTTTTACGCGCAGTGAAGGACAGCGGGTCGGCGCGCTCCGCCTGCCTTTTACTCACCGTTTGCTTCAGACAATTAAACCACATAATAGAGGTGTGCCTGCGGTGTGACGGGTGGTTTTAGTTATCACAACCTCACTGAAGAATGATTTAGGCAGGTAATTGATAGGATCAAGTCGGAGCCATGCGCAGATTGCATGCAAATGTTGACATTCTGGATGTTCTTGGAAATGAAGTGGAGGGGAAAGCTGCTGCCTCTTCTAAATCTTAACTGGCCTCTGATGTCTGCTGTCAGACAAGTGTGTGATATATAAGATGCAAGTGTTAATTGGTGTATTGCACAGAGTTGTGCGTAAATGTGAGTTTTTAGAGGTACGATGGAGAAAGCGCATGTGATGTCCCCTGCTCTCCTCGTGGAAAATTGTCCTATAATGATCTCTCGAGGTCAAAGTTCACTTTAAAATAAAATAAAGAAAGCTTTTCAGTACTTACGTGCCTGGCTTGTGAGTCTCCACCGGCGCGGACCACCGCTTTTTCCTACTTTTGTGCTTCCTGCACTCCCCGAGGAGGATCAAACACAAAAGTAAAAAGAGAAACCTGGCGTAACACGGCATGGTGAGTTTAAAAGTCCCGCAGCGAGTCGATGAGTGACGCCTTGGGTTCGCGTGCAGGACGCTCTGTGCACGGTACCATCTTCCTGTCTGAGGCAGGAGGAGGAAGACGAGTGTGAGAGTCGAGGGACTGTGGCGAACAAGTGCGCCGGCTGCTTTGCAGAGAGAGACGGGATGCTGGAGTCTGATAAGCGCTCTGATTGGTCTCCAGCCTCCAGAGGGGCTTTTTCTGGCTCAGGAGCGCGCAGCATCAGCACCACATGCAGCGCGCTGCAAAAAACACAACAAAAAACATGTCCCCCCTGACGAGTCGTTTAGAGGTAGAGACACCGCTGTGAGGAGGCAGGGAAACAAGAAAGCAAGAGAAAGACAAGTGGGAGCAAGATGCAACATACTCCTGCTGCAGCTTTACTTGTTTTCTTATATTTAGAAGACCATCCAGAACACTGTTCAAAGGACTTAAGACGCATCACTTGATTTAATATTATTGACAAAGAAACTGCGTATAGAAGTGGAAAAGTTTATAATTCTGTAATTTCTCCAGGATTTGATCACTCCATAGTTGCTGCACGGTTTGCTCTGATGATATTTTTTGCAGTGTAGGACAGTGTAAAGGCATCCTCTTACACTGACGTAAGCCTTGGATGTCCACATCTGTCTCCCTCTCGGGGCTTCTCTTCGCTCCAACCGCCTGGAGCCTGGAAAGGAAAGTTTTCAGCATTAGTAACCAGTGAAATTACAATATCTCACCCGATTGGGCCGCATTTCTTACATCCCACATCACTCACTTTACTTAGGATTAATTTTTTTACATTCCTTCAAAATTTGCCAGATCCACTTTCCTCTGTGTACTGTCGGAGGACAAAGAATGCCTGCAGCTGTGGACTGCACCATTTCACTTCACTGCCCACAGTTAGGAGGGAACAGGAATCAGCATCTCTCCAACATCTTTGTTTTAAAGATAATGACTTCTGATTGTTTTCTTCTTGACCCTTGACCCCAATCAGAGAATTACAATGACCGTGGTGTCAGCTCTGTCTCCTCACATGAGCTCTCATCTTTAGCCTGTGGATGCTGAGGAACATTCTGTTCCCACACTTGAAGTGTTTTTGATCTCAAGAGATTAGAAAGTATTATCTAGTCACAACCATGTTTTCTGGACAACTGTGTCCAGCCAGATGAACGCTGATTATTTAAGCAACAAGGAAAGGTGGAAAAATATGGTGTGGATATTTTGGGGCTGGTTGAGCAACTGTGTAAAAGATAGACACATTTCACTGCCTTTACTACCTTAGCTCAGTCCATGGGGACTTGGCTTGGAAACTGGAAGGTCGCTGGTTTAAGTCCCACATACGGACAAAGCATGAAACGTGGGCACTGCTGAGGTGCCCATGAGCAAAACACTGAACCCCCAACAGCTCAGGATACCTTTCCAAGGCAGCCCCCTCACTCTCATATCTCTCCATTTAATGCATGTATAGGTCGTGTTTGTACATGTGTGTGTATTTTGGGCCTGTGTGTCTATGACAACAGAGTACAAAAAACTGAATTTCCCCTTGGGGATTAATAAAGTATATTTTCTTCTTCCTCTTTTTCACCTACATTTACAGTCTCAGACACATGAGTCATAAAAAATGCAGGCACTACTGTATATTCTGCCTGCCTTCAGACAATCTTCAGGGAATGTGCAGGCGAAAGCAATGTAGCTACAAAGAAAATATGTTTCTTTAGCTCCAGCTTTTCTTGTCTGTCTGATCTTATGCCCTAGTTAATTTATAGATGAATATATATTAAATGTAGCTTAACCCAGAGCTGTCTTTCAGGGCAGGTGCAAGTCAAGTCTCGAGTCGATCAAAAAAAGTGTGATGGAAGTTTCAAGTCTCCTTAAAGCAAGTCCAAAGTCCTTATCATCAAGTCAAAATCAAGTCTCACGTTAGTCAAAGCAAGTCCAAGTCAAATCTCAAGTAAATGGAAACAATTCTGAGTCAAGTCGAAAGTAAATTCACCAGAATTACTGCCTCACGGTTGTGTGCCTTTGCCAACCACTCAAGTTATAGTTTACATCCATGTCTGTCCAGACTCATATAATATATGTAGTGAAGACTTTGGAGAAATTTAACAAAAGATAATAAGTGTATTTGAAGGCAGAACGTGAATGCTTCACACACATTTTCAACCCAGACCACGGAAGATCTTTACAATCAGCACAGTTTCAAGGTGGACACCCAAGATTAGTGTCACCAATTCTCAACAAACGTCTCCCGTTCTGTTCCTGAGTTATGACATTACATAACGGCCATAATAGTGTTTTTGCAGAACACTATTATGTCACAGTGAAGTTGATCTTTGACATTTTGTGACTTTGACCACAAAACTCTAGTCAGTTTATTGTTGAGTCCAGATGGATGTTTGTGCCAAATCTGAAGAAATCCCCTTGAGGCGTTCTTGAAATACCACCTTCGCCAATGAGATGGATGCAAGGTCACAGTAACTTTGACCTCCAAATTTTAGTCAGCTCATCCTTTAGTCCCGGTGGACGTTTGTGCCAAATTTAAAGAAATTCCCTTAAGGGGTTCTTGAGATATCGCATTCACAAGAACCAGATGGATGTAAGGATGTATGGGGGTACAGTGGAACAGATGAATAACCTGAACACATAATGCCTCCGGCAATGACTGTAGTTAGCACAGAGGTATCAAAAATGAGCCCAAATCAAGTCTCAAGTCAGTCAAATACAAGGCTGAGTCAAGTCTGAAGTCTCCAGTCTACTAAAACAAGGCACAGTCTACTGGAACCGTTCCAAATTATGTCTCAAGTTAATAGAAACAATTCTAAATTCACTGAAACAAGTCAAGTTCTAGTAAAGTTTCAACTTTTTATTTTAGAAAAATGCATTCTTTTTTTTTTTATTTCGAGTCATTTCAATACCTAACACTGAAATAATACAGCTATACAATATTGCAATAGAAGGCCTGACTGTTGCTGTATTGCTTTTTCAGATTATTATCAGGTCAAAACTTGAGTCTTGAGTTGGTCTTACCGCTGCAAGACTTGGTTCACTTGAGACTCGACTCCTTACGCATTTGATGTGATCTGAAATTGAAATGAGGAAAAAATTGAGGTCCTCATTTTATGAGTTATCCTGACTTGAATCCTAATCTCAAGTCTAAAATCCACAACTGTGGTTTAAACACATTAAATCACATATTAGTGAGATTGATACGGTTATAAACTCTTCCAATTAAACTTGTTTAGTTGATGCTACTTTTGTTTTTATGAGATTTGTTGACAGTAACATAAAAATGTCAGCCTCATGATTTAACTCAGTTATGACCAAATCTTTACTGTGTTTATAGGGCAGAGAGTGAGGGAGGTTTACTTACTTGTCAGGTTTCAGCAACTCAGGGTCATGGCCTGAGATTTTCAATCATGCCAGCAGCATAATAATGTCGGCCTGTTAGTTGTTTCATCTACCACATGGATTGACATTAAATTTGGCGTAGTAATGTCCCCTTTACAAGAGGTCAAACTTTTGTCAATATTGACCAAAACTTTAATTTATGACCATATATCTGCAAATCTAAAGACATTCCAATGAGCTTCCGCTGTACTTTATGTTCAGCGCTAATGAACAAATGATAGCGTGCTAACACACAAGATGGTTAAAATGATAAGCATTACACCTGCTTAGCCAGGGTGTTCTTACTCATAACTTGTCAAATAGTGATGCTTGGAGACTGCTGTTTTTGTCCTGTGTGAAATCAAAAGTCAACATTGAGTTATTTTAATGACGTAATGTAGTATCTCCAGTTAGATACATGATGTATGTCACTTTACATACATTACAGGATGTTATGTGGCGTGGCATTTAATTACGTTATGTCATGTTATGTTACATTACAAACATGCTTATTTTAACTTAAAGTGTGAAGGGACTGCAGATGCAAATTAGCTTTAAGCTAAATCTGGTGCAATACATCAAATGGCAACATTTATGTTGAATATTGTACATGGTCCCTTTACAAATAAACTAAAATAAAGATAAATGATAAAAAAAACACTTTTAATTTAAACCTAACCAAGTAGTTTTGGCTCGTGTCTAGATAGTAACTCCGCAATTGCAGAGGGCAGATTCAGGAAAACTCCCATGAGAAGTCATGTTCCATGTTTTAATTATTTTAACCCAATGTACATGATGTATGTCATGTGACATAGGTTAGGTTAGGTTAGGTTAGGTTAGGTTAGGTTAGGTTAGGTTAGGTTAGGGTTAGGTTAGGTTAGGTTACGTCAGTAATAAGCATAATTAACCTAAACCTAAACTACTACTTTTATTCTAAACCTAACCAAGTAGTTTTGGGTCGTGTCTAGATGGTAATTACAGATTCGCAATAACTGCCCAGAGAATTCATGTTCCATGATTCAATTATTTTAACCCAAACCATTATCTTTCTGTACCCCTAACTGGGTCCTAAACCTAATTTTCTGCCTAAACCTAACTGGACCTCAACCACATTGTTGTGACAACATTAAACACTGAGACAAAAACATTTTTAAATGGTTCACGAGAGTTTACTAAATCTAGAGTTATCATCTAGCCACGACTTTGCCCAAACCTAAAAACAAATACAAAACTGCATTGATGTAAGTTTATTTTGGAGACTGGAGGCATGTTATGAGTGGAAATTGAAGATTCCATGTGAAAACAGAAGTATATCTTGTGAAGACCGTGTGCATGTGTAATGAACATAAACTAAAACGCCGTCCCTGAGCATCTCAAGCTCGAGAGGGGGTACCCAGAGCGTCATAGTTTGATGCATATGGGCACTGACCAAACGTAGGTATTTGACGAGTTGGGAATGAGAATGTAACGGCATAGCATCAGTGTCGTTCAACTCAAAGCCCCGATGTGCCAAAATTCAGCCCCACAGAACCACAAGCACGGCTGTGCTTGTCTTTTTTTAAACATCAGCTTCTAAAAATCTGCACTACATTAGAGTGCAGTGAGAATGAGCTGAAAAACATAAATCAAACTCAGTTTCTACTGACACATGAAAGAAAGAATAAATAGTCTTGTCCAGCTGACCATCTCAGAAATACACAGCTAATTTCCTATGCTTCACAGAAGCTATAGATAGTCAGACATCTTGCCTCTGAAATCTGCCATAATCACTGAATAAGTGGTTGTGATTATTCACAGCTGCGTATAATAGAAAATGCGAGATGACAAGGGTAGCAAAATGTCTTCACCACACATTAGGACCTGGAAATTACCTGATCCACCATCAGGAGTATTTAAAGCTAACAGCAATGCTACATATTCCCTGTGGGATGTGTACGTGTGAGAAAGACATTATAAAACCTGACACATGGCAAACACAGTTTTTTTCATTCAAGCGGTTTATTTTTCTGTTTATATCCCAGTATACCAGCCTTGGGCACAATAACTGAAGAGGCAGCTATAGCGAGATTCTGAGAATATGGCTATTCTTAGAGAATCCCTGCTGCCTTCAAGTAATACCTGGACACATGCAGGTAGAAGATGTTGCTCAAAACAAAGAGAAAAAACTACTGTCACAGAATCGTTCCCCTCAACAGGTAGACTGCTACAACATCTGTGCTATTTGTATGCTGCCAAGTTGTTGTACATGTCAAAAAGCCATCAGCTACAATGTGCAAAGAATTAATTAAAATTGCTTCCCAGTTCCTGCGAGTCTCATCAGAGTGTTAAACCCCTACTCAAAGAGGGTAAACGCTAGACAGTGTTTGGGTCTATTTATGCAAGCTGGGGGGGAAAAAATCACTGTTTGCATACAGCTTTAGAGAATGCAAGCCAAACAAGAGATTAATGCACAGGGACGTGGTGTGAATATCATGAAACAGAAGGGGAGGCAGAGAGAGAGGCAGTGAGGGAGGAAAGATACAAATGAATGGGATTAGAGTGACCACAGAAAGATGACTCCCTGATTCAAATGAAATAGAGAAAATCTGTTTTAGGTGGGAAAGCAGAATCAGATTAAGAATCCGATGAATCATACTTGTGTTGAAAGAAACTAGACAGTTGGCTGAACCTGTAGGTGTTTTCTGAAGACCCGTGTCATGTTTACTGGTGCAAATAATCCCTAAAATTATCTCACCAGTAAACATTGCAGTGGTGAGAACAGTTCAAAGCTCTCTGCCCTCATGCTGTGCTTCAGTAAACATGTTGTATTTAGCTGACCTCGGACCAGTTAACTCATTCCTTCACAGGACTGCTGGGAATTATTACACAGTTGGCTACATTTTAAAGGCGGCACAGCAACCAGCGCAAGCAGTGCTCCAAAAGTTTGGCATTTTTTCTGACCTTGAGATTCTTTTTTGCTTTTGGTACGGTGCCAAACGCAGGTGGCAATTTCATTCAAATGAGGGAGCACAAAGCAGGTAGTTGGTATTTTGATGGAAAATTAGTGTTGGGAGTTGCACTGAGAATACAGTAGATTTCTCAGCACCATGCCTGTGTCTAGAGCAAAGACACTATGCTGGCAGGTGCACCCGTTTCAGATGTTATCTGCCCATTGTATGGCTATTATCTGTGGTTTTTAGCCTCATAGATATGGGTTTGAAGGAGCCTGCCACACCTGCTATTAGGTTCAGAGGCCATTATCAGCCCATTAAATGGCCGTTTGCATATCCAACACAGTGGAACGTTGCAGTTTTATAAGGTTTCACTTTCCTTACGGTTCGGCTCAAAAACGTTGTGGTTAGGTTTAAAGATATGGTAGCCTACATCAGTTAAAACAACCATCTCTGATTAAAATAAGTCAGCGCTGTCTTTTGGTTTCACATGGGACACAAACCCTGCTCTCTTGGTTAAAAGTCCTGTGTTTGTTTGTGTGGTAGGCCCCTTCTAACCCATATCTGTGATGCCTACATCCACTGATAACAGCCATTTGATGCCGCGACAACAGCTGGCACTTTGGTTATTTTGTCAACAAAAGCAAACTAAATATGGCAAATTTCAAGCAATTATGAAACAAGTTCTAAACTTGTAAATACACATTTTTAAATAAATACTTAAACCAATGGCTGTAAATTAAGATAGACAACATGTTTCCACTTTCACCGACTGTACAAAAATGAAGCCAAAATATCCCAAATATAGCTATTGCTATCTTGCGCTGGTGACGTCATTGGACGCCAGAGTCTGTGCAGTGGCAGTCTCCAGGGTTTTAAATTCATGCCCAACCACCTGTCCGACCAGTCACGAAGAGCACCACTGATAGCAAGCACATCGACTGACACACACACATCTGTCAATTATGACATCAAAGCCTCTTTTTATAACATCAACTAACTAATTAAAACCAAACTTAGTTGGAAAAACAAACACTTGAACATACATTAACCATCAAAAACCATCTTTCGGAGAAATTTATTTGACTTGTACACTGACTTTTTTCATTCAGCTCACGTCCCATCTGCTAATATGGAGGGGACGGGGTTTACAACCTACACTGCAGCAAGCCACCAGGGAGCAATCAGGATGTTTTGGCTTCAATTTTGGGGAGCTGTAATGTCATCCATCTTTAATATACAATCTATGTCTCCAAACAATATATGCATTTCAATTACCTTTAAAATTAATGTTTAGTGTGATTATAGCAGGTGTTACAACACATTCTGTGACCACCTTAAAAGCATACTGATTTAGTATTTGAGACTCACAATTAAAACACAAACGGGGTTTTAATTGATGCAGCAGAATCATTGTCTTTTTTATTCCAGACATTGTTCATCCTCGACAACACCTGATGCCTACACTACCCACGATGTAACTCAACTTCCAAAGGTTTCACTCGTGCGCCTAATGTAGCACACAGGGATGTACCTGAATCCTAATGTGTTATTTGGGAAAGCACAAGTAATGCCATGGAAACAGATACTAATTTTACTCCAAGTTGCTCATTATTATTTGAGGCAAAAATAAAAAACATAATTGACATGTTTTTTTTTCTTCAAATCGATTCATATCATTGTGGATGGCCACAGGTTGAAAATGCCTGTTCAGTTTGCAACACAGGTCTTTGATTTCACTAACTGGAGCCTCTGGCCTGCAGCAGAGGTTTGAGCAGCGGGCTACAAAGGTCTGGTGAGATCACATCTTTTAAACTCCACACCCCCAGATTCTTTTCATTTTCAAACTTGTTGTCTTCATCCCCGACTGAAGCTGACTCATGCGACTTCACACAGCTCCCTCTGGAGACACAAAAGACTTTATACATTTTTTATATATGCAGTAGTACTGAAAACAGACGTGATGTGTAGGTGGAATTCCCCCTTCATTGTATGACTGCAGGAAGTGCTGTTGTAAGGATGCTGTCGCACTTTAAAAGTAGCTTTTACCATTAAATTATGTTAAAGTTATTCAGGGTCTAAAGGGGTCACAAGAATGCTATATCCAAGTACCTGACAATATTTGATGCAGGTACAGTAGACTCACATTTCCTCATGACGAATGTCAGAAACAGTGACCTTTTTATTGTTGTGCTTCTAACGACCTTTGGCAGTTCAGCTGGTCAGTTTATATAAAAAGGTGAGAGAGAGGCCAAGTGCCTGACAATATTTGGATGAAGATTTTTATTCCTTGCTACAGTGGAGTCACATTTTCTGATGGTCTGTGTCAGAAATTGTGACTTCCAGGCATGTTCCAGACTTCTCACTTGTAGAAAGTGTGATAACATCCCTGCAGTCACACATTACAATGGTCACAGAACACGGAGTAACAGTCTGCGCTGATCTTTAAATGAATACCAGTGATTCTTAGAGCATCTGTGGCCCACAGCTGCTTTATACTGTATGGAAAGCTTCTCCTTTAGTTCACTAAATCCCTGCAGCCGCCTGAAAGCAGGACATATATGCTGATAATTCTGATTTGAATGGTGCTGCCACACACACCTCTACACACATCAGACGGGTCACTTATAACTCAACATCCAGATAGCAGATTACCAGGACGAATCAATCCTCCCCCACATCACTGGCTCCATTCCAACTATTTTAAAAACAGCGGCATTTCATGTTTTATTCTTAAAATGCACAATGTTAGGGTTTCATATTTACTACAATATGATCCATTTACAATGTGAGATACAGGAGATTTAAGACTCAAATACCAACCCAACCCATTCTCACTCTCAACACGTAAAATACTGATGCTTGGCCAGTTGCTCTTAGTGTAGCATACCAAGACACCCAGGCACCCTTTAGCATCTTTATAAGACACACTGGATCTTGTCATTATTTGACGCTCTGAACAATGGCTGTAGTGTACAGAGCAAGAAAGTCAGGATGGTGGATAGGTCAATCAAACACAGGACTGTCACCTTGGAGACCACTGTTCGTGTCCCGCGTAAAATGTCACGTGACATGTCATGTGACATCTGACGTTGCATTTGTAAGAAATTTAGGCTATTTATTTTAACCCAAACTTCATCTTTTTTTTCAAAATCTAACCACTTGATTATGTTGCCTCAACCCAGGGGTACAGAACCTGCGGCTCCGGAGCCATATGCGGCTCTTTAGCCCCTCTCCAGTGGCTCTCTATGGCTTTGAAAAATAAAAAATAAAAAAATAAATAAAAAACAAACACACACACACAAAAAAAAAACCCACACACGAAAATGAATAACAGTTATTGATTTTTTTTTTTCAACATTTCAATTTTTATTCATAATTGTTGTAGGCCTAAAGAAAATTTTACATTCTACAATTGTAAAAATGTGTAGCCCATGCACTGAATTAAAAAAAAAGTTAACATTTCGTCAACTAAAATGTGCGTCACACGTCTACGGCCTAGTACCTTTTCTTCTAAATTTTGCCAAACTTCATCAGCTGTGGCTAGTCTTGAGTCTCCCTTGCCAGGCTAGAATTGGATTCCAAATCCATATAAATAAAGGTTTCAGAGGAAAATAAAGAATTTAATAGTGAGTGGACAGATTTGTTTGCTTTCACAACCAATGCTGCAATGTTAAAGTACCAAATAATCATAAATAGCCACTGCAGAGGAGCCATCTCCATATTTTTGAGTGCTCATTTCGACCTATTTTTATTGTTGATAGGGTAATTTAGACTTAAAATGCAGTGTTACCGAAGGCTCCAAGCAGATTTGATTTTAATTTAATTTTTTAATTATTTTTTTGTCAACGATGGCTCATTTGATAGTTAAGGTTGCTGACGTCTGTCTTGATCTAACAAAATGAACCTACATTGGCTGAAGTTTATTTTGCGGAAACTGACATGCTGTCCCTGAATGTCCAAAACTGATGCTATAGGGGTACGTAGAGTGTCATAGTTTGATACACAGAACCACTGACCAAGCGCTGTTATTGACGTGTTGAGAGTGAGAATGTGTTGACCAACCACACCAAAAGCAACCACAACAGCTCGTGCACTCAAAGATGCCCACACAGCAGCTGTTAGCTTGCACCATTAAAATCGAGCCCTGCATGGTGCAACTGTCTTCAGAAAATGGAAGGGTAAAGCTCATAAATAATAAGTCATTATAGCACTTATACTATATGCAGATGATTCCATTCTACCTGACCTGGGTGCTGCATACTGACTCAGTGGTGAGAAAGGCAAAGCAGAGACTGTTTCACCTCAGACGCCTGAGGGAATTGCAGGATTTGAGGAGTTTCTACTCCTGCGCCATTGAAAGCGTCCTAACAGGGAACATTACTGCTCGGTACTGAAATAGCACTGGACAAGACCGCAAGGCCCTGCAAAGAGTGGTCATTGCCCCACCCCCAATCAAACACATACTTATTACGATTCCTACTCTATGTAAAATCTTTTTAATGCACAACTGAAGGAACTGGTGGGGTTACATTTCACTGGACTTGTACCTTATATGACTACATGTGACAAATAAAACTGATGGATTGATTGATGATTAATTCATTACTTTGAGACAAAAATCCACCAAAACCTTTTTAACATATCATAATACAGTTTTAATTAAATAAAGGGAACAAGCGGCAGCCCTAGGATAGAACAATTATATGGAGGGGTACATGTGGTGTGTGTGGCTACACAACAAAGCTTCCCGTTTTTAAAAATGCATGACACTCTTGAGAGTAAAATTCACATTGATTAAAAGACACCCTGGGGGTGTTGTGGTAAGTGGAGCTCCTCCTCTGCAGGAATGAAAGTTCCCCCTCAGCGGAGACCGAGCCCTCTGCTGATGAGCAGGGAGGGCAGAAAGTCAGTATCAGCCACCGCCGCGGGTTCTGGCTCCACGTCAGCTGGCCATAGTTCTGTTAGGGTGGTAGCAGGAGGGGTTGACTTGAGGGTGAGAAAGGAGTGGGGGCAGCCAAGTGTGTGGTCACAGCTCATAGTCAAACTTGTACTCATTAGCCAGGTAGATCCTGCGGAAGATGAGCGCCGCCAGGGCCAGAGTGAGCACCACAATGAGGACCGCCGAGCCTGCGTGGCTTTCATCCAGAGGCTGGCGAGGAGCCGGGGCGAAGGCTGGCCTGCTGGCTGGATCTCTGCCGTCTCTCTGGCCCTGCTGGCTGTGCTGCTGGGCGCGACGCTGCCGGGGGCTGAGAGGGAGACCAGTGCTTGGGGTCACAGCGGGTTGGGGTCCCTCTATCCCTGTGGCTGGAGATGCCTCAGCCTGTGGTAAAAGATGGCATTGAGACAAAACAAGTCATTAGAGGTGAAACATTTACTTGATTAATCGATTATGCCAACTTCATCTGGCTTCATTTCATTCAGGTTGTGCTACAGCTCAGTCACAGCTCCATTACGGTTCTAAAGTATGGCTGACAAGGGCAATACGTTACATTTCCATTAGGAAAAACATGCTGCACCTTCAGAAACGATGTCAGCTCAAAAACACATATGAAAATCCAAAACAAATACAAGAACAGAAATGTGCTGCAAATGAAAAAATGTGTGGCAGAAAGCCAAAACCAGTACAATAACAGGAAACATGCAATTACAGAAAAAATGCAAAGTCAACTAAAAATACCACCCATCAGTTGTATGCCTCCGTGCACCATTTTCTATTACAGTTTACAACCATGTCTGTGAAAATATGGATGCTTCACACACATCTTCCTCCCGGCAGCACAGAAGATCTATACTATCAGCACAGTTTCAAGGTGGACACCCAAGATTAGTGTCACCAATTCTGTTTCTGACCAAATGTCTCCCCTTCTGTTCCTGAGATACGACACTGAGTGATGGCCAGAAAAGTGTTTTTGCAGAACAGAATGACGTCATGGTGCAGTTGACCTTTGACCTTTTGGATATAAAATGTCATAATTTTATTATATTAGATATTTGTGTGAGGTTTTGTCACAATAGCTAGAATTCTTTAGTTTTTGACAAAAACATGATTTGTGAGGTGAAACTGACCTTGACCTTTGACCTTTAACCACCAAATTCTAATCAGTTTATTCTTCATTACAAGTGGACGTTAGTGTCAAATTTGGAGAAATTCCCTCAAGGCATTCTTGAGATATTGCATTTATGAACGTCAGACGGATGCAGGGTCACACTGACCTTGACCTTTGACCACCAAAATCCCATCAGTTTTTATTGAGTGTGGACGTTCCACCTTGGCGTTTTTGCCAAATTTGAAGATTTTCCCTCACAATGTTCTTGAGATATAGTATTCACAAGAATGAGACAGACAAACTCACAGTGACCTTGACCTTTGACCAAATTCAATCAGCTCATCACAAAGTCCAAGGGGATGTGTGAGAAATCCCTTCAAGGCATTCATGAGAATATGATGGATGGACAACCTGAAAAAGCCAGTGCGGAGCCATAAAAAAACACACTATCCATAAAATAAATGCTGCATATCCAGTCAACACCAAAGAGGTTAAAAGCAGTCCCTCCAGAAAAACGCAATTATGCGATCGCATAATTCAATGCATAATCAGCCAAAGTCCGCATATTCATGCGGGGGCCACATTTTTTCAAAGACGCCGCACTTTCACCGCATAAATCGCCGATTTCCGCGTAAAATGAGCGAAATATGCGGGACTTGCATGATTTCATAACCCTCGCATTTTCGTTGCAAGAGGGGTTTTCCTTGTGAACGCTCTCTGTAATGTACAAACAACTGTTGTGTCTCTCTGAGGCTTGCTGTGCGCGTCACGTAATGAGACAGAGCGTGCACTAGGCAGAGTCGGTGTGATGTTTCTTCTCCTCCTGTGGGGAGGAGGGAATAAACCTTCCAGTGAAATAACTCTCGATCTAAAAGAGCTGGTTATGATTTTAGGCATGAATGTGGGATTCGGCCTCAGAGTAGCTGCGCTCCCGTCATCTCTGATAACGAGACAAGACGGGGAGACTGAAAGTGCACATAAATCACTCACTCTCTTGCGAAGTCAGGGCTAAGAGAAGTGCTGTCTTTAATGACAGTAGTTTGAGAGAGATCTGTGACAGAGGCTCGAAGGGAGGTTCTCCCAGAGCGCGTAACACCAGGGGTAAATCCCACTGCGGGGCCAAAGAGTGCGTGACAGGTCTCTGTCGCCTGACTCCTTTCAAAAAGCGCTTAACCAGCGGGTGCGCAAAAACGGATCTCTCTCCATAGCCTTCATGACATAATTTATATTTTATTTATTTATTTTTACATAAGTTGTAGCATATTCTAGCTACAGAACTTGTTTGACTCAGCAATGTTTTGTAAGTTTGAGCCATGTGTTTATTAAGGTCTGAAATAAAACAAGATGAGAACTTAAATATTCCCTGCACTTTCTGTGATGTAGTATGCTTGCTTATCATAGAAGTAATTAGAAATGACTACATTAAGGTAGTAGCCTAGTGAGAACAGGGTGTTGGGGGAATCACTTTTTTCCTCTTTTTCATCAAACCGCAATTTTTACAAGTTCCTGCAATTTTTGCAAGTTCCCGCAATTTCATCGCATGAAATTGCATAAATATCCCGCATATTTCATCGCATTTTTTAAGAAAACGTGCCGCATAATCAAGGATTTTTGCCCACAACAATCACAAAAAAACTCCGCATTTTTCTGGAAGGACTGTAAAAGGAGAAGTAACAGCATCATATGACGTCATATCATTGAGGAACAGCACGTGCACAGTGGTATCTGGTCAGCACCTGCTGAAAGGCTCAAAAGCTGATGCATTAACATAGAACTTGGGGATGACTGATTCGTTTTACAGAGGCTTCCGCAGTTGACCTTGAGCTGAAATATATACCACACAAAAAATAAAGATATGGGTTGAATTATGATTCTGCAGCTACTGAAAAGGTCCTTAATAAAAGACCATAAACAAATACTTTCTGTGTGAAAAACTTAGCAGGCAACATCCACTTGAGTGTACCCAAAAAGTTTTGTCAGGCTGAGGACACCCAAAAAGCATCAGAGCAGACACCTTCCCTTTATTTCAGGTGCCGTCTGCTGTAACCCTCCAACATCACAGCTCCAGCGACATCAGTGACATTGCACATGCGTCATACTCCATAGCTCCCATTGGGTCAGAGACCATGTTCCAGCCTTCAATGAATAGCCTTGATCAACACAAGCAAGTTCTCTAGGCCTCTAGGGGGAGCGCTTGATGAAACAGTTTGATTGTAGATCCGAAAGAGAGACCAGAGGAGAGTGTGTTTGTTGTTAAAGCAGAAGGAAAAGAGGAGTGAAGAGGTGACATAAAAAGGTATGTATCTTTTTCACATTTAGCCTGAGTCTTTTACAGTATTAAATAAGAGCAACCAAATTACATACCGCCCCTAGAGGCCTGGAGAATTTGTTTTCATGGTTTGTGTGTTTTTTTGACTTTCCATCATTTGTGTTTTTGCAGTTTGCTGTTAACGTATTTGTCTTGGCTTTCTGCAGCACAGGTTTTTTTTGTAGCACGTTTCTATTCTTGTATATGTATTTTCTAAGGGCTGTGCCCGACTTTGTTTTGTCAGTCGAATCAGATTTGACCGTTAATTATGAATATTTGACATTTCTTTTATATCGTTTCCATATGAAGTTTATAAGCTCAGCGGGACGTTCAGTGTGACTGCAGCATTGATGTAACATAGTACACTAGATAACAGCACTAAAGATGGATCAGAATGTGCAACAACATTTTTTGCCGACACCAGATATCAAACAAAAGCCAGAGACTGGGTCGTATTAATTATCTGTAAGCTGCATATTCAGCGTTCCAAGCAGAAGAGAGATGATAATGTTATGTCAGAGCCATACAGTGCGCCGCACCTCCTCTGTGCTGCTGCATCGTGAATGCAGCTATATACCAAAGAGTAAGGTGACAGTCAAGAGCACGCTCCGCAGCAAAATCTGGGGACCGCGCACTCATTAGCAAAAACCAAACCAAAACAAAACAATAAAACTGACTGCTTGTCTCGAAGCAAATTTGGGTGACTAAGGGGCCTCAGACTGATGATTCAAATGCCCAACTTTCAGGGGGCTGCCCAAGTACTTTCTTACGTGTGAATTGGCATAGTTTCTGAAGCTGCAGCACATTTCTCCTACTGGAAAAGTTTTGGGCTATCATAGCCTGTTTGCCCTTTGTAGCCAGTGTAGAAACATTTTAGAATGACTGGTTTCGGTTACCACTGACCGAAACCAGTCATTCATAAGGAGCATGAGCTGATGCCTTCAAGCTGAAGTTACAGGTTCCCAAACTGTAAACTGAACAGTACCACTATCCATCAAACTACTTCTAGTGTGAGACAGAGAGGGGAAGGGATGTGCAATATTTTAGTGTAGGGCATCTGTGCAATCACTCTTTGCATGGCAATCATTTTGTATTGGACTTTTGTGCAATTACTTTAGGTGGTACATCTGTGCAACACTTGGGTCTCGGGCATTGTGCAATGCTCTTGAGGTGTATGGATCTGGGAGTGATACTGTATGTTAATTGTAGTTTGATTGTACATGTGTGCCAGTGTGTTGCCTGTGCTCTCTCAAATGTCCAAGACAAAATTCTCCTAAGGGAGACAATTAAGGCTAATCTCTCTCTCTCTTACCCGTTTTCCAGCAGACACATATAGTGTATATGAAATGCATTTTCCATCATAGAGTTTATAGAGTTGTTTTACCAGACATAACACATTTGCAGCTCATTTAGATATGTGCAACAAACACTACAGGGCTGTTATTTACTTAGTTTAATCCTACCTCTTCTTTTATCTGTAGCCTATTGACTGATAGTAGCACATGTTTATATTAAGCCAATAAAATCTATAAATGCGTATTTTTTCCCCTTGGTTCCAGTCCTCTGTCTTCATTAGGCTGACATTTTCTCACCCCAAAGCAAGAGCTTTCACAAAATGATGACAGACCTGTCCACTGAGGGTTGGGAGCTGTGTAGCAGTAAGGTCAACACAACCTTTAGTTGCCTCCTGTGATCACTCATTTTAAATGTCAATCTAGCTAATCACACAGTACAGCTGCTGTCATTAATCTGTATTTATGTTGATTCTGTCAGACAATGTCATCTTCATAAAATAATGATGTGATCATCAGCACAGCCAACAGCTTGCAAATGACTGCAGGTTAAAAGCTAGTATATGAGCAACTATTTGGAAAAAAAAAAAAAAAAATCACTCATCATCAATCCATATTCCTTCTGCAGAATGAAAACAGAAGAGTTAAGAAAATGCACATGACAATATTGACATCATGAATCCAGCATTGAGATGCTCTCCTTTTAGGGCTGGGATGCTTTGTCTTTACCTCCAGGGAATTGAGAGGTTGAACGCTGAGTTCTTCTCTTGTGCCAAATCTGTGCCAACTTTCAAGGGCGCGGAGGCAGGTTGTGCCTGACGTTGCTAAGCGACCATAACCAGCACCGTATCATAGTCTGCTGACCAGAAATCCTGAGTTCAGAGCTGATGTTTTTAGTGGTGTGTGTATTCAAATATTGTCCTTTGGACAGATCATAAAGAATCAAAATTTTCTCCATATTTGCCATTGACTAATATTTAAGGATGAAAGGAAGAAATGCCTGTAGGCTGTTATGGGTTGTTCCTCTTCACATGACATGTGGTGTGTGCTGCTGCGCTCCAAAAGTGGAAATATGTTTATCTCAGGGTGCAGCTGTTGCACCCTGAAAAACAGGCAACGCTTGCTCGCCGTGAAGCCATCCTCTCACTTTTGGGCATGCCTGTCTCGTGTCTACATTTTACAACGCTGGATTTGAGGGCACAATAAATGTGGCATGTGTCCGGGCCCTGATGTTACCGCACAGTAATACTAAGTTATCCATCAGCCTGGATCAGCACATCAAAACCTAACCCCATTTTCAGCATACTTAATCTTAGAGTTAGTTAAAGATAACTTTATGATGCTCCTGGTCATTTAAAGTTTTAAAGAGATCAGTGCAGATAGGACGAGTCCTCTCTGGAGGATGGGAGGCTGTGCTGGGGATGACTAACCAATCAGCAGCGCTGATAGATTCAGCTTTTACACAGAAAATGTACATTTCACCCAATTAGAGACTGTCTGGAGGGAGCCTGCAGAGACTGTGCAGAGGCTGTACTGTTCTACTACATCCCTCTGTACTGTGAGCAGCAGCAAAGCAGTGTGGGATTCGGGTGGGCTGGACGAGTTTTAACTCTTGTCCCACCAACTTCAGCGGCAGATGGCGAGTCCTGTTTTTGACACGGCCCTCCTCAGTTCAAACTCAGAAACAGTAATCTAAGTTGACCCTCCTCTGCTCCTTCAGACTGGTTCTGTGTGTAGCAGCTGGCGCCAAAATCAATCCTCTTAGGCAACAAAGCTTGTCCATATCATCTGAACCGGTGAAAAAAAGCCACACAACCACAGGCTTCAAGCTACCATAACACTGATGTTAAGAGAAAGCACTGATATCTAACTGCTTGATTTCACTACAGTTACTCAATACGACCAATACAGCTGCTGGAGCTGCTGCAAAGTCAGCATGCACAATTATTTCCTTCCATTCATATTCAAAATAATTTGGAGCTCATGGGATGTCAGCAGGTGATGAAGCGTGCCACCAATTAAAAGGGACACTGTGAATGATCCATAATAGGCTGCATACAGACAGCACCATATAATCCTATTGATTGCACACCGTGGAGCTTCAGAACACCCACTGCTCTGTCCAATACTTTGAGCTTAAATGGACTGAAAGACAAACCACAGCATTCTGGAGACAGGTCGTGTTTTTAATTACACCAAACATCAGGAGAAGGAAAAAGCAAAGCCTAAATAATCCTTAGTATTAACTGTTGCATGCCAGCGAGTAAGATTTATAGTGTAGTGGTATATTTGTCTTTGTCCATCATGTCTTTAGTGATGTAATACATCACAAGTAAGCATCAGGCTTTCGTGTCGGTCCCACAGAGTCAATCAGCAGCTTTTTTCTACTGTTTATCTGTCACACAGGCAGAGATCTATTGTAGGGGTAGAGCACAACAACGTCTCCACAAGTGGGATCCTTGACAGACTAGAGAAAAATGGAGACATGCAAGACATGCCATATTTCCAGTATGCACACAACACTCCCTTGAAGTCAACTTTTCTGTCACGTAGCCCTTTGGAAGCCAAAAAAATGTCACGCACCGGCACAACTGACATGTACACTGACTGAATACTGAGGAAACTATAAACAATGAGCCAAACTGACATTCACCTAGAATAGCACCTCTACAAAAAACATTTTAAACAATTTTATATTCAATATTATTGTACCATATTATACTACATTATTTTGGCCCATTCTAAATCATTCAATACAATCAATAAAAGCAAACAGGTATTCTGCAGATTTATAGATAAATATTTAACTTAAATAAACGACTATAATTACAAACACAAATATTTTTACATGGATTTATTTCATTTTCTTCTAGATTCAAATTAGCTTGTATTTAGAGGAATACTTCACAGACAAATTAATAAATTTGTAAAGCTATTGCTGACCCCGTGTTATGTCAGTTTCATGAAAAACTTTATTTTTCTAGATAAAAATTCTTAATGAATTGAAGTTATAGGGGCCTGTGTTTAACAATTGCAATTATATCAAAACATCCTTTTACAAACTCTCAGACAGCTCGAGAACTATAATCTAAGTCTCAGTAATACAATCATATATTCAGTACTTCCCAAACAGACAGCCCTTTCTGACAGGGAACTGAACAGAAAGTGAAACTCATCTATGCTCTCTTCAAAGCCAGACTCCATTGACAAAAACAGTAATTTTTCCTCACTGCACATGGGAGCTTCTGGTCTACTGCTACATTGATCTGTGTTGTGTTGTGTCATTGTGTGACTTTGCTGAACTCAAAATAACCCTTTTTAAAATACCAAAGTTACACAATAGCACAAACAAATTATCTGACTGAGACATTGGCAGACCAGCAGCTCCAGTGTGCAGTGAGGTAAAATTACTGTTTTTGTCAATGGAGTCTGGCTTTGAAGAGAGCATAATTACAGCTTCTCTACTACAACGTATTTCCAAATGTAGGGATGCATATATATCTGCACACCATTAGCATCAGCAGATGTTGGCTTTAAAATGAACTATAAGACTCGGCCAACATGCTTTTTTTTTTTTTTTAAATTTGCACAATGAATGAATATTACATACATTGAAAAGCATTGTATTTCATGTCTCCATCTGCTGGTGGATCATCATGATAAGAGTATGCATGCATAATATGATGTTAATTCCACTGTCGATCTACTACTACAGACATGATCACTAAAATTAGGTGGGGAGAAAATGAATTTATTGATGTCTATATCAGCCAATCGGCAGATCGGCAAAAAATCCCATATTGTGCGTCCCTATTCCAGTGAAATGGAAAATTTGAGTAATTACAGGCTTAGAGTTTAGCATGATACAGAGCCACAGTGGACTTTTGGCTCTCCACACACCTCCCTCACCATTAGATCAGGAGAAGGACAAGGGAAAGATAGATGAATTAGACCTCCGCCACATTGTTTTGGAAATTAAAATAAAGGTTTTGCCCGCTAATATCCAAACACACATTTCTTCCCTATCTATCTCCAAATTGCTCTGCTAGCTAGCTACTGCAACTGTTGTTGTGCTACAACCCACAAACTGCAAAGTGTGGTTTTATATGACCGGTGTGATTGCTAGTCACCGAAAGTCTCACCAAGTGGATGAATTTTTGGAGATGCCCGAGCGTTTCAAACATTTGAAACTGTTTTATCTGGTCTTACAGAAAGTAAAAAGACAGGGATTTTAAAGTATAAAAATCAGTGACATATATTTGCCATATTAAAAGAAATACATGATCAAATCACACAGGGACACAGGATTAAAACCACATTTTTCCTTTCATGAAGACTTTGAGTTTCACTTTCCACTTGGATTATACTGCACAAGATGTGTGAGAGTTTGTGAACAGACGCTGGATATAGTTTTGCTGTTGTTGAACATGTAGCTCTATGACTAATTAATTGAGAACTTGTTTGTTTTTGGATTCTTTGTTCAGCATGGAGAAATGTGAGAAAAACAAAGTTTTGATACAAAGTAGCACTAAGGAAGTAATTGAAATACAAACGATCACTTTATGTGTGAAGTATTCCTTTCAGGAGGACAAGGCCAAACAAACAACAAAAAAACATTGCAGGCATCTGATTGGGACATGTGAGCCTGCTGTTTGGGGTGTGAGCACAACCTGCAGGCTCCACTGACAGGCGCTCTCCTGTCTTGTCATGTATACCACGGATGAGAGAGCCAGATCATACACATGATGTTGGGAATATGCAATACCACAGTGAATTCACTATCAGACAATGATGGACATCTGTTACTCTACTGACAATATTTTTCATTTTATTGGTCAGCTCAGATTCAGTCCTGTCAGACTGTTTAGACTCCTGAGCCACAAAGCTTGTTGTGTTACTGTGACAACCAACTGTAAAGACTTTCATGTCTTCAGCTGCAGCAAAACTGCATATTAAACAGAGTTATTAATACACTGACTTTGATATTTTTGGCTTTTTTTCTTCTGTTTTGATATATTTGAAAACATGACATGAAATGTAATAAATGTAAATGTTGCTGAGTTTTTTTTTAAATTAATGTGGGGAAATGTAATCAAGAATGCACGATAAACGGACAAGGATATGATAAATCTTCCTTCACTCCTGGCACCCACTTTAGGAACCCACTGATCTAGAATATCAGCTGCAGGGTTTTTTATCATGCGTGTTTTTCATGAGTGAGAGTGAAAGAAAAGCAACTTAAAGAGTAACTTAACCCAGGCTGGAAAGCAGCGTTTCACAGTGTGTTGCACCCAACAGTGATGTCATAACACACCTGGAGTACACTGCTACATCACTGCAGCAAGGTGAGAAGGTAAATCATTGAAATTCAGCGAGAGTAAGACTTTCTTGTTGTTCTTGAACTCCATGCTGCTGTTAAGTATACAGTATATTGGTGGCACAATGTGCCATCAGATGACAAAAACATTATCCCTTTAATATCTCAGGCTGTATTGGCTACTGTTAGCAATGCTGCCAATCAGTGAGCAGGCTGGATGTATAGCAGTATTGGATTTTTATATGGGGTTTGCATCAAAGTGACAAAACATCTTGACAGGTATTTCATTTTTTAGAAAAGCAGAATAGAAAATTCACTATATTTATTGATGTTGCAATATGAAATGACACAAGGAATTTAAGAAGGTGGTAGGTTTTTCATTTTTTGGATCTGACTACAAACCCCCTTTTTATTGTGTCTGCACTGCAAAAACACAGAACAATGGTAGTTCTTAGAATGCTGTTTTGAGGGTGTTTTTATAGCTCCTATTTCAGAATAGGCATTTTCCCAGCACTAAAAGAAACTTGAGAAGACGGGAGTGTACAGTGGTTGGTCGAACACATGAGCCAATGCTGCACCGATAAAACACAACGAATGACGAAAACACAGTCAAATGGACTAACATTAAAGTCCAGGTTTTACTGAGCATAAATGCAACAGGGGATACAGTGGGATTTTGACTCATCAAAGCAAAATGTGAGAATCTTCTATTCTAATCTTCTATATATCATTGTCTTCATTTCATTCAGGTTGTGCTACAGCTCAGTCACAGCTCCATTACGGTTCTAAAGTATGGCTGACAAGGGCAAATATGTTACATTTCCATTAGGAGAAACATGCTGCACCTTCAGAAACGATGTCAGCTCAAAAACACATATGAGAATCCAAAACAAATACAAGAACAGTAACGTGCTGCAAATGAAAAAATGTGTGGCAGAAAGCCAAAACCAGCACAATAACAGGAAACATGCAAATAGAGAAAAGATGCAAAGTCAAGTAAAAATACCACCCAGCAGTTGTATGCCTCCGTGCACCATTTTCTATTACAGTTTACATCCATGTCTGTGAAAACATGGATGCTTCACACACATCTTCCTCCTGGCAGCATGGGAGATCTATACTATCAGCACAGTTTCAAGGTGGACAGCCAAGTGTCACCAATTCAGTATCTGACCAAATGTCTCCCCTTCTGTTCCTGAGATACGACATTGAGTAATGGCCAAAATAGTGCATTTGCTGAACATTATTCTGTCACAGTGAAGTTGACCTTTGACCTTTTGGATATAAAATGTCATCACTCCATCATTACATTGAGTTAGACATTTGTGACGTTTTGTCATAATCTGTGCACAAATACCTTGAGTTCTGGCCAAAAACATGTTTTGTGAGGTCACAGTGACCTTGACCTTTGACCACAACTTTCTATTCAGTTTATTCTTCAGTCCGAGTGGAAATTTGTATCAAATTTGGAGAAATTCACTGAAGGTGTTCTGGAGATATTGCATTCATGAGAATGAGAGGGACCAAAATCTAAACAGTTGATCATTGAGTCCATATGATGTTTGTGCCAAATTTTAAGAAATTCCCTCAAGGCGTTCTTGAGAATGGGACGTATAGACGAACGGACGGAGGGACAACCTGAAAACATAATGCCTTGAGCTATGGCTATCTCTGACGCGGAGGCATAAAACTTCCAGTGGGTCAGGAATCATAATCAAACAGGTCAAAATCAAGCCAACAGTTAATCCCAATTACCTAAAGCATTTTAATTGGTGGTAAAAGTGACCTTGCTGACCTCACAGTTCCCAGCAATTAACTGGGTAAATACAATGTCATCCTAACAATTAGACATGATGGACAATACTACAAACATAAGACCCAATTAGTAATGAACCAGAATTAAATATGTTTTTAGGCTCCTTTCCAGGATTCTGGAGAGTTCTTTGTTTATTTGGATCCCTATTAGTTGTCACCCTGGCAACAACTACTCTTCGTGCGGCGCAGTGACCGGCTCAATACAGCACACCATTATACTGTATGCCAGGGAGGCTTGAGACATGCTTGAGATGATTAATCCAACAGAGTGGACACACTCAACTGTCCTCAGCTGCATTATACAACATAAATGTATAATAATAATAATAATAATCATAAAGGTGACTAAGTGTTCACTGTGATGAATGCCCTATCTTTCTAGAATATGCAATATGCATTTTCATAAAATACTGACTGAAACCAGCGGTTGACTGAAGGACAGTAAAGCCATCTTAACACAGTGTGCCTTATGAAATGGTTGCCTGTTTTGTTAATCTGTAGGTTATGTCACAAAAACATGTAAAACCATGGGGACGGTGAGTTCTGTAGGTAGTTGGCTGGCTGCAGGTTGTGTGCTGTCCTGTGTAACCCCAGTGTGGCAGTATAACACCTACCTGCTCCGCCTGGGGCGCCTCAGAAGCTTCCTGGCTGGCAGACGTGGAGGTGTCTCCCTCGGTGAGCGTGGAAGGCTCGCTTTCTGCACCTCCGCTCTCACTTGCCTGTCTGGATAAACTGGACTCTGCCTGCAGTAACACACAGGGAGCAGCAGTTATCTACACTGTTCTTTGGCACATGTTATAGGGCTGGACAATGTGGACCCAAATGTACAGTATTTTATCATAATCTGTCACATCTACTTCAACAATAACTAATAAACAAATAATTATTTTGTAGCTAAAGCAGTGCATGATATTTTCTCTTGCCTGGTGGCTCACTTGTGGCTCACTCTGTCAGGGTTTGTGCTTATTAATTTTAAATTAAACACTCTGGACTGGACTGTGTGCTGATAGATTAATTTAACTGATTAGCTGTCAGTGCTATTATTGCAATCATAAATAAAAGTCAGTCATACAGTAATTGCCAAATATCAAATAACAACAGAGAAAAGGCTTGTAATAGCTTTACACTTCCTGCATATGTTTCGCATATGAAATGTGTAACAGGAGCAGGATAATGCCTTCTGAGCTGCTACAAGACTTAATTTGAAACATCTATACAGGAAGTGTCAATGTTTTACTAACAGTGGCTTAACAACAATCAAAAAACTGCTAAATAGATGTTTCTGGATAAATTAGAGGATGGCACTAGCATTAATAGTATTTATTAAGTGTTATCATCTAGTATATTCTGTATAAGTATTTTGGAATTGCCACTAAATGGACCTCAAAGTTAATTTTATCAACTGCTGTTTCCAAGAATTTACTTAAGGCTTAACTTTTAGCCAACATGGCTAGAAGTCCTCAGAGCACTCAGAAAAAAAAATGGAAATATTAACAATCACTCTGCCATGACAAGTGGGCAAACTCCATCTGCTGATGAAGACCATGTGATATGATGGAAATCCCCAGAACAGCTGGACCTTGTGGCTGATTATTTTCTTGACTGCTGTTTCCAAAGTGAAGTATGAACTTTAGGCTGAGTATTCCTGTTATTAAGAGAAACTGAGAGCAGCAGTAGAGAGTGGATACCTGACTCGAGCCCATTACTCAATGGGCTCAGGTCAGGTTTGGACAAATATTTACAAACAATGTCCAGGTTCAGTTCAGGTTCAGCCTACTGGACATGATGCTTTTGAGTTCTTTTAGTGAAAATACAGTGTTAAAAAAAAAGAAAGACAGACCTTCTGTCTGTATTGGGCTACTTCGTGTTCAGTGGTGGGATTTGTTGTGACAACGCATGAACTCAACACATTTTTCCTATTTCAGGCAGTAAATATTCAGTGCTTAGGCCTAATTAACTGTGCCAGGCTTGGGCAGGTTCAGGAAAGGAAAAAAAAAGAACGTCTGTCGTAGCTGAGTCCGGCTCGGTCACTACTCTCTGCCACTTGGGTCGGGTTTGAGCCTCACTCTACAGCACAGTGGTGATTATGACAGGGCTTGTTGCCATGTCACAGTACGAGCATATCAGCAAAGGGAAGGATTATTCGCTATGAGCTGCTGGAAAACTTTTAATGTGAGGAAGTGTTGAGTTTCATTAACCTGAATCTTTAGAGTGGACGAAAACACAGACTTGCCTTGGAAAACATCTAGTATATGGCTGAACCATGTACGGTCAATGTGCCTGATTGTTAGGGTTAGGGTTAATCTGCAATATTCTGTGGAGTAATATTTGTTATTTAAATATACAGAAGTAGCATGTAACATGACACACCTGCTTATGACCACTAATCTCAGACAAAAGCAACTGCAAGACCTTTTAGTGCAACCCATGCATGTACACTGCCATGGCTGTAAAAGGAAAATTACACATTAGAAGAGAATCACATTAAATACAGTAAACATGGCAACACATTCTTTCATATTCTTCAGGTTTCTACTGGTTTGTATGCTCACACTGCAGCCCTGTTTTTTGATACAGGGTAGTAGAGACGGACCAATGATACAGAAGCTCCGAAGCGTTTTTCACTCCTGTGAAGCGCACCAGTTCAACACATTGCGTCGGAGCTTGTCTCAAATGAAGCATACAACATGACTGATGACGTCCAAAGCTTCAAGCATGACTGGTGTTTCAGAAAGCGCTTTATTGGGTTTGACAGATTCAAAAGTTTTGCAGCTAAACTTTGTGATGGGCACACTGAGATAACTGGACTATTGGACTGTATCTGCCAATTTAATGATCAACACATGTGGCTGTAGTTGTTGATGTGAGAGAAATCTAAATACTGAGCAATCACAAGTCATGCTACTGACTGACAAGCTCCTAAATGAATCAAGGGAAAACTGTGCAGTTGGCACAAACACTAATAATGCATAATTCCCATCACCTGAGCTGCTAAGGGTTAATAAAAGCCTTGGACACTATCTGAGACTTAAGTATTCTTAAATAATGACACAGTATTCAAGGAATTTATCAGGAATTGCGATATGAGTAAATTAAAATGGGTAAGAGATTGAAAATGGTTTAATGTCCAGCCCTAACATCAAACGGGACTCTTGTAACCGCCAGTGTTTGTACCTTGAAGTTGATTTGCTGGGCCAGCTCTTTAGCCTTGTAGTCCTCTGCGCTGGGGTTGCTGTTTGGGGTCAGAGCCAGGAGGGCAGAGCGCATGGAGCAGCCACACGCTTCACAGCAGAAGTCCTGAGACCTGCCAGAGAACGGATTATACAAGGTCAGGTCCTCCCACTGCAAGAGTACCTCTCATTGTACAAGCCATGGTGCTTTTACTTAATCCATCCAGTAGGCACAATGGATCTGTAGTGAGTGATTATGTTTCTGGCATTATCACCATTTTTGGATAGTTGACAGAGAAGAGGGAAACTGGAAACAGGGGGGAGAGAGAGGGGTTATAGGGAGTTACAGTTATGTGGCATGCCCTGCACCCTTAAGGCAATCAAGATGCTCCAACATAAATAATTTCTGGTCATCTCAGTGTGCATAATATCAATATTCTTAATGAAATAACTACCTAATTACTTTATTATTACATTCCATTCAGTTTAATTCATTCATATGCAACTCCAATCAACCAAATGTTTGTTGGATGAGCTCTCATTCATATTACCTGTTGGTCCTTGGTCCAAACTGCCAACAGGAAGTGAAAGCTCCCAATGGGCTTCATATTAGAGGGAACTTAGACTGCACCATTTTGAGTAAAGCATATCGTGGGCTTTTGATTGTTTTAGTCTTTTTTAAATACCCATATATCATTAAAAAAGTATTTCACTGCTGGAAAGATGTCTGTCTTTTCATAAAACTGGGCTGTTTATGCAGTAGGAAGATGGAAATACTTCAGAAATTGGTGCTATATGACCAAAGAGAACAGAGGAAGACGGGCTGTGGCATTTGCTTTTGCTCAAGAGGTAAAAAAAAAAACAACAACCTACAACTACCACAATGCACTGCGCGGCACTGGAGCAATCAACACTCAACAAGAAACAAGAAACAGAGTGGCTGGTAACAAACGTTCTCCAATTAAAATCAAACAGTAAACTAAAAAACATTTCTGAAAATATTTTGAGAGAAATAAGCGACAGAGTAACCAAATTATAGTTCATATTTGATCAGCACTGCTTGGTTTTATAGACTATGTTTTTACAAAACAGGAAACAGAATGGACCCCACTTCCTGTTCACAAATTCTCATACTACAGCCAAACAGGCCACTAAAATATGTCTCTGAAGACATTTTACACAATACAGATAGTACAGTACAGAATCTTGGTTTATAGCCTATAAGTTTTATATTAGTTAGTATAGTTAGTGTCAGTTCTGCTAAGTTTTACTGTTTGATTGGAGTTTGGTCAGAGTTTGAAAGGGGGGGGGGGCTGGTCTCTCTCTCTATCTGCCTCTATACTGTTTGTGTCCGTGGTGGTGGGCATTTACAAAAAATGCGGAAATACAATCTGTAGTTTGAGTCATAAAAATCTGCTGGGTAAAGCAAAACCCGTCATCCAGCGGATTCGAGGTGATGAATGAGCAGGGAGATCTGGGCACTGGAGATGGAGGGAAGTTTAAATCAGTTTATTTACACTTGAACATGGTTTACATGGTTGAAAATCAGCAAATGCTCCCTTTAATATTTAAATGTTAGAACAATTAGGATAATGTTTTATAAATAGTTTTTCATCAAATTATCTGATTGTCTTAATTGGTTGCAGACTAACCTTGGTTTGTCTGTAGGAGGAACTTCCTGTTTAAACCCAAGGGTTGGATGCTTATAGGATGTCACAGTTACAGTTGAAGTTGGTTTAGTTAAACCACAATATTACTACTTTGAATTGTGCTGTTACGCTTCATGATGACTTGCTGAAGTGTCACAGCTGGTATGTTACAACTAATAGAATACTGACTGGAAAAGTCTGTTGACATCTATCACAGATAGTATTCAATTAATACAATTCATTTCACTTTGATTTGGCCAAAAACAAGTGATTTCCAAGCATTCTTTATTATGGGACAGTGTCAGACATAATGCAGTTCTTGAGATTGATGTTTCAATCTGCTGCATTAACGGTCACATGTAAGAACTGTGAAGTGAGCAGCTGGCATGTTAGGAATAAACTGTGGGCATTAAGAGTGCATTGATTTGTTAAATAAATATATTCATATATGAATTTACCAAGCAGCAACCTCCGGGACAGAAAAATGAAGCCAACACAGGTGTGCCAAAAACTGCAGTTCATGGGATGGCCAACTGGCTCCAGAAACCAGTCAGTCCCAGTAGACGAAGAAAACAAGAAGGCAGGATGTGATTGGTCCATTTTCATGTGGTAGTGCAGTCAAATGATGCATCAAACCCTTTTTAAGGAAATGTGCACAGAGCCTGAGGAAGAAAGCCTGGGTTGATAACCAACATGTTGATACCCGTTATCACTGACTGGAGCTTTAGGCTTTGTCATGCCAGCTAAGGCAAAGAAACTCTGAGTCTGTCAAACTTGCTTTTTATACACTCTTCTGGTACAGACCTGCTGGAGGCTTGCTTCCTACAAGCTGCCCAATAGCCACGGGCCTAGCCTAACTTTTCTTTACTTCAATAATGGAGCTCTTTGTGGGGGTTTTTAAAAGATTTTTTTTTATTTTCATTTTTGTACATAATTGTTTTCACCTCAACAAAACCAGCCTGGCCCGCTTGTAGGAGTGATGTACACTTAAAATAAGACATACAGCGGGTGAAGAATACTCTATCCTCTGTACATGACATTTTAAAGATATTAAGACTTTTTTTTTGGCTTGTGACAGTATGAGGCCATTTGATAAATAACCCGGTCCCTCCACTCTATACGTGAACAACCTGCCTCACAAATGAAAATATTACTGTGAATACAATGGCAGTGCTTCAGCAACAAAATAAATGACCTGTTAATTATGAACAGGTCCAATATTAATGTTCTGGCTCACTTGTCACACTACATAAGATTAAACTGCCAAGTTAACTGAAAAATTAACCTGCCAAGACTTTTTTTTACCAGCCAGCTTGTACAATAATTACATTTTTCACTGATATATGTCACGCTACCTGTATGCAATTATACGGTGCCTCATGGTTGTAATTCATCATGAAGTGGAATTAGGTTTGAAATTCATCCAGAGTACAGATCAAAACTGACGCAATGCATTAGCTGCAAAGCCTTATCTTAAATACATAATGTCACAGCTAGATGCTTAAAGGAAAATTCTGCTATTTTTCCATTGTCTTATTCTCATGAACGTGTCCTGTCATGCAACCTTTTCTCTCAACACCTCTGTTAAAGAGATGTGGGAAATGTGATTCCAGTGACAAAACATATATCGAAGTACACACAAACAAATTTAAATGCTTGTTTCTGAGTCCAACTGAATTTAAAGCCTTTGGAAACACAGCTTGAAATAGTAAAAATGCATATATTATATCAAAGTCGAGTGTCTCATTAATCATCCACAAAAGTCTGAGTGAAAATAACCATTAATAACTATTAGAAAACCTGGTTTAAAAACAGCTCATTTTGCTGTTTAGACCACTTGCCAGGACAGAGTGGGCGTGGCAGATAACGCTCTAATTGACAGCTCCCT